>NC_056744.1:796090324-796200116 GCF_019279795.1 Protopterus annectens
TACCATACCTTTAGATATAAGCTGTGCAATGAAATATGACTACCTTAGAATTGTGTATACATAGTGATCAAAGGACAGTTCATTCTTGATATAGGTTCCCAGATCTTTGACAATAGGATCAATTTTCAGGACGGCATTGCAATATGACAGTTACAAGACGAATCGTGCTAGCTGGAGAATACAATTATACATTTCTTGGCACTTAGTTTTAGTCTATGGTTTTGATGCCGGCTATTTGTTTGGGACAGGCCCTCTAAGAGGATTATGATGTCTTCTGGGGAGTTTATTATGGCACCATGTTTGCTGTCATTTGCAGACTTGGTCAGCCACAAACCCCTAACATCACCTTTGACCTCTGAGAAGTAAATGCCAGAGAGGAATGGCTTAAGGACTGAACATTGGGGTACACTGCTAGTGGCAGCTCTTTTGCTATAGGTGGTGCCACTCTCCTTTATTTTTTATTCTATTTGTGAGCCAATTTCATATCCAGTAAGATACAGAGGGATTTACATTCAACTTGGTCAGATTATGTATGATATCTGGTTGTGCGATGATATTAAATGCACTTATGAGGTCTAGATATGCAGTGTGTACTGATTTGCTTTCATCTGTTGTTACATTACCTTTTTGTTTGAAGAAATTAAGTAGGTGGGATCTGCCCTTTTTTTGCAAATCTGAGCTTGCTTGGGTCAAGACTTTGGTGGGGAGGTTACCTATATTCTTATTTATTAATTCCACAATGATCCTTTTTATAGCCTTACTAATGAGACTGGTTGGACTTATAGGTCTATAATTACCCAGAGCCATTGAAGCCCCATCTTTGTGCAAGGGAATGACTTACTTTCCTGCATTCATCCAGCCTTTGTTGAGGGTGATATCGAATAGTCTCTTTAGGGTGTCAGACAAGTCATGTTTCAGATTGACCAGTAGGCTGCCTTGTATGTTGCCTGGTCCCGTACAAGTAGTGTTCTTGGCCTAAGACAGCACTTTGAGGACTCGTTCTTAGGAGACCGAGGCCGGTGTAGATATGGGTATTTGATCTGAGAATATTGGAGGGGAGAGTAGGGTGAAGTTTGAGCTATATTTGCCTGCTAATAGAATGGCAATGTCCTCTGAGTCTGAGTATGTGATATCATTTGTTATTAGCTCGGGTCTATATTACCATCTCGAATGGTAAAAATATTGAATGCTCACATGAGCGAAACGGTACAAAAACAAACTTGTTATTGTGGAGGGTTGTGTCCCCCCATACCCCCCTGCTATATATATATATTCCAACTCCCGGGTCGCACTACAGTGAAGAAAGAGCAAATATTCCATTCCTCACTGTACCGTGACCCCAAAAAAAACAAGTTTGTTTATGTACTGTTTCGCTCATGTGAGCATTCGATATTTTTACCATTCGAGATGGTAATATAGACCCTATTAGCTCTGCACAGTTATGTGCACTCTTTCTGAGGTTTCTAGTAAAGTTAAAGAAAGTTTTGTGGTTATTCTTCACCTGGGTAGCTATTTTTACCTAATTTTTAACTTTGATTAATTTGATCAGTGTCCAGAGTTCCTTGTTTAATTTATCAAGAGCATTTTGACATGTTCAGAGTTACATTTATTTTTGCCTGTAATAAGTTTTTTCTTACAGAACCTGTTTATAAAAGGGTTCCACCATATGGGTTTATGTTTGAATTTGGCATTGTATTTATTTCTGAGGGGAACAGATGCAGCTATGTATCTAATTACATGTGCATCAAATTTGACATTCAAGGATTTGGCATAAACAGTAAGGTCATCAGGATGGAGGGGTCTTTTGAATTTAGCCAGGTCATCACTCAGTTTTAATAGACTAGTCTTTGCATAATCTCTGAATACCAAGCTACTGGAATTGCTTTCAAACTTCCGTCATATGATGAATGTGATTGATTTATGGTCTGATTTGACTAGGGAAGAAATTACATTTAGTGGGGAGCAAAAATATCTCATATTGGTAAGGACCAAATCTAGGATTTTGCTGCCCCTAGTTTCAATGTCAACTTAGTGGTCCAGAGAGTTTGTATTGATGAAGTTCAGAAACGTCTGTGATACATTTTTGATGATGTATACGTTTCTCAGTTGACAGAAGGGTAGCTTAAGTCTCCTAGCAGAATGGTATTTGGTTTAATATATAGGGATTCCATATTAGTTAAGCAGGAGGTGTTTGACAAGGGTAATATGGGAGGGAGGTCCTTTAGTTAGTTAAGATATAATAAGTTTTTTTGTTAATATTCAGTTGGATACAGAAGCATCCCAGGTCATTGTCTTGTATATTATGTCTGGAGAATAAGGAGATATTGCTGCCTTTAGTGCATTTGTCTAATGCAGTGAGCCTGAACATGTGATAGACATTGAAGTCTCCACTAATGGAGTGCTTTCAGTGGTCTTGAACCAGATGTCTGTGATGATACATATATCAATGTTTTCCAGGGTAAGCAGTGTTTGTAAGGAGAAGAGTTTTTTGTTCAGGCTCCTAGTACTGAGCAACAACACCTTAATGTTATCAATATTCTGTTTTGTTGTATAGGGTGCTTTAGAAGACTGACATTGTTTAAACAGGCACCATGGAGGTGGACAGGGATTCAGACAATAGAAGAAAGCTTTGGTGGAGAGATATAGACCATCTCTGGCAAAGCAGTTATGCCTGCCTGCCATGTGCTCTCATGCTGATGTACCTCCTTTGAATGCCACAGGAAGCTAACCCATTTGTTGAAAACAATAATCTTTTTTTGTTTGTATTGTGACATCATTCTTGGTGATAGTAGAATGCCGAGTAAGGCTAGGTTCATAACTGCCACAGGCAGATATTCCAACAGCTCCATCATGTCTGTTTTCATACATACTAGGGAGGTATGTCTCAAGTAATTTACACCCATATGTACTATGACAGTATCATATGTGTACTTGTGGTGCAAGGACTTGAGTGTATGCATAATGTGTCAAGTTCTGGTATCTGATTGGCAATTGACTGTGACCATCTCCTTGCATAGTCTGGTGAGTGGTACATTGGTGTATCTCTCTATGGAGGCACCTATGATTAGGATATTAGATAGTGCGGAGGTTTGCCTTATAGACTTTTGAAGTGAGTCGTGTGACTCTTAATATATGTTTCATGGTATGTGCTGTCTGTGCTGTGTGTTTCTGAGGTTGCTGAAGGTATTTGTTTATTAGGTTAGTTTTAGGAGACCTTTGGGGTTTAGACAGGTTACTTTTAAGAGCCTCAGCATTATGAAGGTCTATGTGTTTAGTCTTATCTGTTTGTGCTTTGTTTATAGTGTTGTTGTGTGATACTGACAACCTGCTTGTTGTTTGTTGGGACATTGTGTAGGAGCTTTGCCTCCAATAACATTGTCTGATTACATCTGCCACACACTGTGTCTTCTAGTTTAAGTAGTTGGTGGTCATCAGTAAACATGAAATGATTATTACATTGTTTCAGGATGCACATTTCAACCAGGCTAGCTACAAGAATGGTTTGAAAGTGAAAATCTATGGTACAGGTACTTACTAATGTGGGCTGTAGGTGTAGCTGCACCTATGAAGTTTGCAGTATTTTTTTGGTGCTATCTGTCTTAAAAAACAATCTAAGTTTACATACAAAGGGCAACATAACACGTAGTACAAACCAAAACCTCTTTGCTCATCCTACTGACTAAAGTATATTAGAAATTGGGGTGTACATTGTATAGAGAAAGTTAAAATACTTGTAACTGTCTCAGAATGTTTCACAACACTGAAGTGGTTTTGTCAGGTACAAAATAATAACATCTGCAGAACTTTTTTTGACTACCATACCAATTATATCCTAAAACTTCTAAATCCCTTTCTTTGCCAATGGTTCTAAATATAATATAAATAACAAAAGGGAAAGTGGACACCCCTACCTGTTTCTTCAGTTCAAACATCAGAGATGAACCTTTCCACTATAATTTTCATCTGCTATCTCTCATATATCTTCCTAATTAACCTTATTACTGTGTCATAGAATGGAAATGCTTCCATTGCCATACTCATAAAACCCAATTTATTCTGTGGAATGCTTACTTGGCATCAAGACCCACCACCAGCAACAGTAGAATGTTCTTACATCCTGCCTCCCTCTTGATCATCATTGTTCTATTAATGTTGTCAAATGTTTGCCTCCACTCCACAATGATCCATATCTATCAATTTTTCAATACCTTTGCCATTCCTTTAGCCATTATAGACATAAACACTTTATAATTATGGTTTAGAATTGAAATAGGACTATATAAAGCTGGGTCTGATGGGTCTTTACTGGGTTGTACTGCATGGTTCAGACAGGGCCGACCTTAGCCGAAATGGCGCCCTAGGCGAAGTAGTGCTCTGGTGCCCCTTAAGCCCCACCCACACCATAGTCATGAAACACCCCTATTTGAACCACACCCACAGGGTCACCCCCCAAGAAAGCCACTCCAGTCATTTCCTTAAATTATTTAAATGCATAGGAAGAATAACTACATTACAGGGTATCTTTAACTGCAACTACCTCTGCATAGTATTTTCTACTTTAAATACCAGAGCCAGATCATGATCAAATAGGGCCCTAGGTAGGATAGTAGACTGCCCCCCCCCAGAGCAGCCCCTCCTGCAGCAACCCCCTCCCCCCACCAGCAGCCCCCTCCTCAGCCATTCCAGTGTTCCATTATTTGGTTACTTCTCACCACTTACCATGCATACTGTTCTCTTATTTGCTTCTACAGTCATTACAGATATAAAAATAAAATAGCACAAAACACAGGTAGCCATTTGCTAAACAATACAGTCTCGCAATAAAAAAAGACAGCATAAGCAGTAATCTTCTCTGCCCTTGAAACTTACATTCATTGAAATGGAAAAATTCATTCGTTGAAACAGCATGAAAACCCACATTCATAGAAAATGCATCTGGCCAGTGTAGGATTAAGTTTACCTTTGGGCTGTTTTCAAAACAGACTCCTTGCACACATTTTTTAGGGCCATGCATATGTGTATTTGTTCTTTGATTCACCTTCCTGATTGCATTGAATTATATTCCTTGTATAATACAGCACCACTTGTTAGAAAGTGTTTTAAATTTGTAGTTTTAAACATTCTTTTAATAAGCAATGAAACAAAATGTATAAACCAATAGCTACCCCTTTTCAGAAATTTTCAGCCATAAAAGACCACTCAAGACTTCTGTCATTACAATCCACCAATATTACTCCATACACACAATCTCTGCAGAAGTAAAATCATCTGAATTCCACGTTAAAGAAATCTGTAACTAATGAAGAGGTTGCTACGGGCAAAACAACTTCATATATCAATGTTTTATCTACAAATTAAGGGCCTGCTGCCCTTGAAGAATTAATTGCCTATATTACATTAAAAAATTGGTAAGTTGGTAATATTGCAATAGGAAATGACTAACAAACCAGCAAGTTCATAGTCACTAGGCATCTCATACAAAGGACATACTCAGGAGTGTAGAATCCCTATCCCCCCTATAATGCACCAAATAAGAAACAATTATATGGGCAATGCAATATCAGCCCTCCCTCTACATGGTGTGAAAGTAGAATACACAGCCATCTGCACCAAAGGGAATTATACTACTAACATGCTTTCAGATTTTACAACACAGTGTGCCATTTGATAAACAAAAACAGCTAGTTGCACATAGAAACATTTACACTTGTTGGAGTGTGTTTTAAATTTGCAGTTTTGAACATTTTTCCAGTAAGCAATGAAAAAATGCATGAACCAATAATGACACAACTACCCATTTCAGAATATTTTAACTATAAAGGCCTCTCAAACATCTGTCATTACAACCTACCACTATCAGTCAATAAGGACAATATCTGCAGAAGTAAAATTCATCCAAATAATTATACATTAAAGAGATGTGTAACTAATGAAGAGGCTGTTACTAGCAAACAATTTTACATTTCAGTATTTTATTTACAAATTCAGTGCCTGCTGCACTTGAAGAATTAATTGCCTACATTACATTAAAAAAAATTGGTAAGCTAGTAATATTGCAATAGAGGATGACTGAGAAACCAACAAGTTCATAGTTACTAGGTATACTAAACAAAGGAGGTCACACTATGGAATGCAGAACCCCAATCCCCCCTTAAAATGCACCAAATAATCAGCAACTATGGCACTACATACCATACTTCCATACCCCTCAACCCCTTGGCACAAGAAATCTAAACAAAGGCTAAAATTATGGGGGGGGGGGGCAAAGGCCCCCAAACAGGGGCAGATTATAAATATTGCTTTTATAGACCTAGAAAGTTGCTACAATAACAGCATTTGTTTTAGCATGCATTTTCAGAAGGAAATGAAGGGTGAAACTCAAATGTATGACATTTAGTTATTTACATCCTCAGGGATTTGCCAGAAAACCACACATTTTATGAGGAATAGGCCAAAAATATGAAGCAAAAATCTGGACAATTGAGAGGTATGCATACCTGTCAACCTCTTAGTGCAAAAAAGCCTAGCAATGTGGATACAATGGCTGAAAAATAGGAATAGATTTTAAATATTGCACTTTTTAACTTTGAAAGTTGCTAGAACAAGTTTTGTGTGAAAATTAATCAAGAGTAAATGTAAACTTAAGAGGGGGACTAAAGGACTTTACAGAATACTAAGGGGTAATAATAAAAGGAAAGTTAAGTTGAAATGGTTTGGGGTTCTACAAGGAGAGATTATAAGGGGTAGAGAGGATGACTGAAAGGACAGATGTTATAAGGTATGATTAATGTAAACAAGAGCAAACATGATGCCAGAAAATAGACTACTGCAACAGAATAGTTGTTTATGATATTACATCAACACTGATTATACAGATGGAACTCTTGCATTGTAGGGGAAACAAGTCCCCCGGTACCCCCATACCCATATTGTGGACTGCACTCCCACGCCTCCTGCTGACTTTATATTTTAATTGCAAGGCTTTTGAAGAAAGGAAAACCTTTTTTGCATTAAATCAAATTATTTTTTGTTTTGGTATTCTGCAATCATGCAGTTAAAATATAAAAGTGAGAAGTGGTAAGGGGATACAGTCCTCCCACATGGACAGAGGGATCACCTTCACAAGGCCAAAATCCAAAATAACTGAAGACAAATTTGCTAAAATGAAAAGAACAAAATTTGTCCGACATCAGGGAATATCCCTTTTTTTCCACTGTAGTGCAATCCCGGCGTTTGTGTATATATATATATATATATATATATATATATATATATAGGTGTGGGATGCGAAACCCCCCACTTGGGTGGGTTTGATACATTGTGTTGTGTTTTTACGTAATTATTGGGCAAGTGTTTACTTACCCTAGTAAAAATTTACCATTTGATAAATTAAAGTTTTGCTCTTTTCATCTTGGCAAATTTGCCTTTAGTTATTTTGGATTTTGGGCTTGTGAAGTAGATCTTGACAGAGACTACAGCTCTTGCATCATTACATTTAGAACATAATTAGAATGCAAAGCAATGTCTACAACTTGTTTTAAACTTTTATATGTTTATATGTTTATGTGTTGTGCTTGCACTTTCAACATTTTTTGCTTTTCTGCATTTGGTCCTATGAATATTTCTACAT
The DNA here is from genome assembly GCF_019279795.1 of Protopterus annectens. Classification (NCBI taxonomy): domain Eukaryota; kingdom Metazoa; phylum Chordata; order Ceratodontiformes; family Protopteridae; genus Protopterus; species Protopterus annectens. Next base: position 796,097,955 of record NC_056744.1, read on the forward strand.
TTTATGTTTGGTCATATATCTTTGTTTCTTTTAATTGTTAGCCTTATGAATGGGCTCCCATCTGGTTTGAGGCAATATGAAATCTTTAGTTTCCTGCTTGACTTTGCATGCATGTTTCTACTTAATGCATAACAAATGAACCTGTTGAGAGTTGCATTATGCTGGACTGACAACATCCTGTGACGTGCATGTTATTCATTGGACAAGCATGACTAAGAAGTTTCACAAAGCCAACTATAAGTTTTTTTTTATTTGGGAATAGGTAATATAGATAGTGTAATCCTGGAAATACAGATTAATAAACTATTGATGATGTTGATGCCTTGAGGTACTTTATATTTCCTACAGTCTAAACTATGTGTGGAAGGCTTAGCAAAATGTCTAATCATTCTATGATCTAGAGAACGCACATTTGAATAATTGAGGTACACTACTCCTTTCTTGAAGATAAACTTTTTATTTATTCTGTTTTATTTACTAATCCCAATGTACCAGTAATGCTTTTACAAGGGAAAGCAAGTGATTAAACTAGTTCATTATACAATAAAAGGTTTACTCTACTATAGAAAATGTCTTTTCATCACAGCTGTAAGTAGCAGAATATTCAGAGTAACATAATAGTAACATTTGTTAAGCAAAGAGGAATGGGAGTCAAATCCAGCACTGCTGCAGGGTCTGCACTAAACTTATCATAATAAAACTGGTACACAGAAAACACAACAGTGTTGCATGCAGTTCCTGCACCATAAAATATTTTCCAATCCATAATTCTTACCTAAAAGCAATGGGTTCTAAATGAAGTAGAGCTATATCTCTATATTTTTATGGTGATAAAGGTTAGGGGATATTTATCACTCAAAATAAAATCATTTGCAACTTGATCCTTGAATCACGAGTGGTATGAGAGTTGTTTTGTCAGTCAGTGCTACTAGGTTTAAATTCACTGCCGTAGCTGCAGTGATTATAAGAGAAGTTGAGAAACTTCTTTCATTTATTCTTTGTTTAACTCCCTAAATCCCATTCAGGGTCATGGGGGAGATGGAGTGTTTCTCAGTGGTTCAAGCAAGGAAACTAACCCAGGATGGGGTTCCAGCTCGTTGCTGGATAGTAACACACACACACACACACACACACACACACACACACACACACACACACACACACACACACACACACACACACACAGCTACTCTCACATAGCAATACACACACGCACATACTTACTCCCTCATGAAGCAACACACACACCCCATTTCTTTCATACAGCAAAAAAGACTAGTTTAAATTCCACACACTCCAACTCTCTCATGCAACACAGACATGCACCTTTTTTCTCATACACACACCTACTCTCTCAAACAGTAACACATGCACTTTACCTCTCATACAAACAGAAAGACTTAATTTAAATTCCGTACATGCACATACGTACATGCACATACAATTTCCCTCACATACAGAAGCCCAGTTTAAATGACACACACACACACATACACTTACCTACTTTTTAAAATGAACATCACACGTGCACACGTAGACTTAACCCCCTCTCTTAACTTTACTATTAGTTTAACTTCAGCGCGACTGCAGAACATCTTTACATCTACGTTGACGTGCATGTATGAGATACACGCGTGTTGCTCCTTAAAGAAAAAGACTTGACATTTAATTGTTGAAGCCTCCTGGCCAACCTGCAGGCTGCAGCTATAAAAGTGGAAGTGTGCTCGCCCCTCCCCCTATGGTTCTGCTGCATGAATAAATGAATAAATACTTGCAAATTGTGCCCTTTACACGGCCGGCCTGTACGGCACCCTAGGCAGTTGCCTAGTTCGCCTATACCTAAGGCTGGCCGTGGATTCAAACAGCAGCTAAATGTAATACATTCTTAGGCTATTATTTATTTATTAATACACCAATGCATTTGTTTGATCTCAAGGAGACATCCAAGTAGTACACAGTTGCACAAATGGCTATAATTGGTGGTCATGTGTTTTTTTTTGTTTGTGTGTGTGTGTGCGCACATGCATGCGTGTATGAGCGTGTGTGTGTGCGCGCACGTGTGCGCACGTGCATGTGCGTTTGTGTGTGTGTGCGTGTGCGTGTGTGTGTGTGTGTGTGTGTGTGTGTGTGTGTGTGTGTGTGTGTGTGTGTGTGTGTGTGTGTGTGTGTGTGCTTCCACACATGCATGTGCAAGCACAGTGGGCATAGCTCCCAACTTTCTCTGATTTTGCCTCATATTTTTGGTCTGATCCTCATGAAATCTGTATTTCCCACCAAACTGTTGTTTATTGCAGTCAACAAATAATAACTGATGTATGAGTTTCACACTTCATAACTTTCAGAAAAATGCTTGCTAATGCAAAATCTGGTATACTTTTTCAACTTTCTAAATTTATAAGAGCAAAAATCCATTTCTGATTCAGTCTTTATTCCTGAATATGTTTGAGAGGTAATGGAAAATTACAGTGGGTTGCACTGTATCCTCCCATATTTCTGGTCCATTATTTATGTATTTTTTTTATTCATTTCATTGTAAACAGACATCTAAGGAGAACACAGTCAAACAAATTACTGTAATTGATGGTTGTGTGTGTGTGTGTGTGTGTGTGTGTGTGTGTGTGTGTGTGTGTGTGTGTGTGTGTGTGTGTATGCAATTATGCATTCCAAAGCTACAGTGTTATGAAAAGCAGGAAGGATTCAAAGCTGTGTAATAATTCAATGTCTTTTAAGGAAAAAATGGAAGAGTATATAGACAATATTTTGATCAGGAGGCAAAACGGTTTTAGAATGTCACTCTGACTTGGTCTATGTATTGTATGGAACTAAAATAAGAAAAATTATTGTTGTTTTCTGGTGAAGGAGTAATCAAATTAAAAATTGTCTATATGAGGATAAAAATTTAGGCTGTATGAACGTCTTCATTAGAAATGTTTGGAGCTCTGGTTCAAGTTCTAGACTGAAGAGACGTCTGTATTTTTATTTATTTATATACAACATAAATATGTGTTCTGTGTAAGTTTCAAAACCATATTGTGGACAAATAAAAATATGTAAAGTTTATACTAATCCTGCTAAACAAAACTATAGTTACAATTGTCATGTATAGCAAGCCAAGAAAACAGGCATGCAAATTCTTTTACAGTGCAGTAAGGATACATTTCTTTTTCTGGTACAGTTATACAAGTGTGCATCCATTAACACCATAAAAGCTCTAATTTTATAGGCTGTGTATGAGAAAAGGATACATTTACACATTTGTGTCCTAAGCTACAGGAGTGTGAATATATGATTTTGTACCCTCTACTCTGATTTTTGCTGGACCCCTCCAAAGATTTTAAAAGATTTAAAAAGTTGAAATGCTGAGAAGTATGACATCACTTTTCATAAACAAATCAATAAGTATATGTTGTGTCTTACTACAGTTATTGATAAAGGTCTGTAATTTAATAAAATGGTTTCTATAGCTGTAAGAAATTTGATCAGTATAACCCACATTATACTAGGTGGAATTACAAGTCACTTTAGGGAAGCCATCTTCCTGTATAACTTAATTGTCTGACCAGTCACTGAGTACAGCATTGTCATCTAGAATCTCCTGATGAAACACCTGATTTGGCTATAGAAGATATAAAGATTACTTGCTAAGAGGATTGAACGGCTTGGTAACTTGTGTTTCGTATATGAATTGAAAAAAAAAACTGTCCTACCTTTTTATGTGTGCCTTATTTATCAAGAACTAAAAGGTCATCTACTTTTCTAGGCTGTTTGAAATTAATTTATGGGAGAGCAAATGCCCACACTAATATAGCTGACCTTAATATTGCCATGAATATGAATAAACAAGGTCCTAGATGTATATACCAGTATCTCCATTGTCAATAGTCATTGAATAACACTATTCCACTTATATGGAATCATTGCCAGTTCCCACACACATACTCACTTAAAAGAAACTTTACTGAATACTTACATGCATGGAAATTTCAACGCAGAACAAGAGCAGTCAAACATGTTAAAAAACAGTGGGCCTTAAACCTAATTCTATGTACCTGTAATTCATTCGGAACAGCTGTAAAAATATTTACATTGTCTACAGAGCTGCTGTTACTACTCATGTCTCAGGTAGAATACTGTTCTTCTTCTTCTTTCGGCTTTTCCCGGTTAGGGGTCGCCACAGCGGATCATCTGCCCACTCATGATTGGCAGTGGAGTTTTATGATGTTGAGTTGCCAGCCCGATGCCCAACCTTCCACAGAAGGCACACACAGGCACACACTCACACCTAGGGCCAATTTAGAGAGTCCAATCCACCTACTGCATGTCTTTGGGATGTGGGAGGAAACCGGAGCACCTGGCGGAAACCCACGCGACCACAGGGAGGACATGCAGACTCCGCACAGAAGGCACCCCAGCCGAGAATTGAACTGGAGAGCCTCTTGCTGTGAGGCAGCAATGCTAATCGCTGCACCACCATGGCCGCCCTCAGGTAGAATACTGTTAACCGCTATGAATGCAAATACCAAAAAAGTAGACCATCATCTTGGGATGTTAGTAAGGTGACAAACTAGTTTGTTACGAATCTGTGAAGCATAGAATACTAGTCAAGGATGTAAGATCTATTTCAAGCTAGAAGGAGACAAAACAAAGGTATCAGACAGCTATTGTAGGCGGTGATCAGTCTTGCTGTTGAAGTGAACTGGGGAAGTGCAATGAAAGCTAAACAGCACATAGGTGGCAACTGGCCATGAAAGGAATAATTCATAACTGCCTTAGCCAATTAGAAGGTTTAATTATATCTCACAGACCCTGTAGTCCTAAGCAATCTCCATGACAGAGGTAATAGGAGGTAAAGAGAAGCAGCAAGTAAGACAACAAGAGAAAATAGAATTACTTGATAAAAATTATGCATGAGCAGTAATTGGCACCATTGGAAATACAGTTGGAGGCAAAACTTGTAGGTGGTGTGACTGGGATATTATTAGATAATTCATATCTTCTGGATTTGTGGGGAAGTTAGGAGATCATGGAGAGCATGCATTGATGAGAACAGATTTATAAAAGAAAAATCCCTTGGAAATGCAAAGTCAAACTTTTGGGGCAGAGTGAGGAAGGTTGGAAATAATGCAACATATATATGACAAAGCTTTATCAGAGGACTAGTTTTATTGATCTGATGCCTCAGTCAAACAGCACAGGAAATGCAGATTATATAGAAGTAAGGTAAACAAGCAATAGCCAATCAAAATACAGAAACAATTACATAATTAACCATGCATTGTATACAAGTAATAAGATAAACAGGTAACAAAACCAGAAAACTACAATAACACAGAGACTACAATACTAAAATAAAAACAGGAGAATGCATTAACACAGTAATGCAGAAAATAAACCCATTGTAATAAAAACAAATGAATTAATGCACAAAATGAATTATAATAACAATTTCTGATTAAGGTTCACATTAAGACCTTTTTGAGCTTATGTCTCAAATGTGAAGGTAAATAAAGCTTCCTTCTTTTCTTAATGAAAGTTGACATCTGATCCTCTTAGCCAATGCAACATGATGTAAAACAGTAACAGATATATCTTAAATAGAATTATTTTCCTTAAGATGTTCTTATATTCTTGTCTGTACAGGGCCATCCTTAGCAATTGCAGGGCCCAATTTGAATCTTTTTTTAGGTGGTGTTCCAAAGACCAAATTACCACCATAACAGCTAATAATAAATACAATCTGAGGGTCATGCTGCTCAATGCTAGAAGTCGAAATCTCAAGATACACTCACTTGAAGCACTCCTCAAAATGGAGAAGATCAAGATTTGTGCTGTAACGGAGACCTGGTTTAAAGTGGCAGAAAGCACCCTTGCGCTACCAGGCTATAACTCATTCCACACCTTTCGGCCCCGAAACATGGACTGAAGCTCCAAAGGCAGTGGTGTCTTCATATTCATAAAGGATATGCACACCTCCAGACTAGTAGCCCAGCATAACGCATCTGAGATTCTTCAGGTACAACTAACATTGGGTAAGACGGCGATTCAGGTCGTAGCCTGCTATACGTCCTCAACCATGTCCCTAAACTCTCACTCCACGTTCCTAAGCACCCTGGAATCTATCAGGGTCCAGCCCAACACTCTCATACTAGGAGAGTTCAACTACCCCTTCATCAACTGGGAAAACTACTCAAGCACCAATACACTGGCCCAATGCTTCCTAGAATTCATCAATTTCAATGCCCCGGACCAGCTCAGTCTGACCCCCACTAGAGGAAGCAACATCCTTAACCTGGTTATTACTAACATGGGTGACCATTGCTCTACACCAATAGTCAATCCCTCCCTGGTCAGATCCGACCATAAACTAATCACCATGGAAATCCACATCTCACTCACACTCCTCGCAAAGGTAACCATCATGAAAAACTTCTCCAAAGCTGACTTTGGGATCCTAAAAACAGAGGTGGCTAACTTCACAGCACCTATGACAATGGAAAATAGCTGCATGACTGCCGAATCATGCACTAATGCACTGTACGAACATGTACATAAATGCATGGAAGTAGCCATACCCAACAGAACCAAGACGGTGGTCCCCTGCCATTAATAAACTCTACAACAGAAAGAAGAAACTGTTGCAAGAAAAGATGAAGTTCTAAGACTGGAAAAAACTCCTTTAATAGCTTCAATAAAAAGTTGAGATCCCTCATAAAATCCTCCAAAGCCAGCTATGAAGGCAGAATTATGCAGACACTGAAAACAATCAGAAAGCCTTCTATAGTTATATCAAGAACCTCCACGGCAATACCCAGATTTGCTCTGAGTTACTGCACAATGGTACCTCCTATACTGAGACAACAGATATTGCCAACATACTGGCCGTCAGATTCAGTACCAACTTTACCCCTCTCTCCCCCCCTAAAGGACCAATCACAATACTGGAAGAATGCCAGGCACCCAGCATTACTGCAGCACAGGTTAAAGCTGCATTGTCCAAGGACAAGAATACAGCTTCCATGGGACCCGGTAATATCCCTGGCTGTGTTCTACATGAACTACAAAGTGAACTGGCACCACATCTGTGTGCCCTGTCCTCACCTCAGGCTTTGTCCCTACCGAATGGCGCACTGCTACAGTCATCCCTCTACATAAAGGTGGAGTGACTACAGACCCTGGGAATTATCACCCCATTAGCCTGATGAGTCTGATATTTATTTTATTATTTATTTATTTATTTTACATTTGTTTACCGGGAAAGTCCGGCTGGACACATGTCCTTTTTCAGCAGAGGCCCAGGGAGAAAAGCTCCCGTTAGTGCATATACATACATGAATAACATCTGAATATGTAGGCAAGACATATCAAAGTACAACTGGCAGTAGATGCATTGCATAACTTAACTGTGAGTTATATACATCAGTAAAGGATGAGATAGCACCAGAGTTTAGTACATTGAGATATAGTGTATTATTTTCACAAGTGTTATATAATCTAATAGTACACTAGAGGCATTTTATGAAGGAATGAGAAGATATAGATAGTAAGACAGTGAAGAGGTAGCAGTATATGTAAACTCAAAGTGTGTGTTAGCAGGATTTAGGCAGTGGTGAATAAAGTAGGTTATTAGAAGGTTGGTTAAGTTATGATGTTATAGTTTCTAAGAGTTTAATTAGTCAAGAAGATTTGTAAAGGAGACAGCTGAGAGTGAGATGTTTTCTGTCAAGTGATGGTGGAACATGGGCAGAGTGATTTGGTAAGGAAGTGTTGTTTTAGGTTAGTTTTGAATAGAGGTAGGGATGTTATAGAGGTAATGTTGACTGGCAGTTCATTCCAGAGTTTACATATGTAGTTAGCAAATAGAGAATCCCCTGCTTGATTTTTTTGGATAAGTAGGTTTTTATTTATTGCTTGTTGGAGGAGTATAGTAGTCTATTTGTACTATAGGGTTGAAGAAGTGCTTGTAAGGATGGCATTTTTTCAGGATTTGAGCGGAGTTTGTGGGCCATTGTTAATTGTGTATACTGCAGGAGATGGGGGAGTTGTAGCCAGTTGAGTTGTTTGACTGAAAGGCAGTGGTGTGTTCTAGTTGATGAATTTGTGGCATATCTTACTATTTTATTATAGCAGGACTCAAGTTTTTGTAGTTCAGATTTCTTGAGATTAGTGAGAATGGGAGCTGCGTATAATAAGGTGGATATCAAATGAGTTTGGGCAATAGCTACTTTGGTATCTTTGGTAAAGTAATGTTTATTCCTGTATGTTGATGTCTTTTGGCTTTTCCCGGTTAGGGGTCGCCACAGCGGAACTCCGGTCCACTAATGATTGGCAGTAGATTTTCATAAACGTTGAAGTGCCAGCTCGACGTTCAACCTTCAACGAAGGCACGCCCATTTACGCATGTCTTTTGAACGCCCACCCAACCGCGGGGAGGACATGCAGACTTCACACAGAAGGCACTCCCCACACTCCAGCCGAGAATCGAACGGGAGAACCTCTTGCTGTGAGGCAACAATGCTACCACTGCACCACCGCGGAAGTAATGTTTATTCTTGTATAGAATTCTTAATTTTTTATGCACCTTTTTAACTGATTGGGAGATTTGTATATCAAATTTAAGGTTGCAGTTGATTTCTACTCCTAGCAGTTTAGTGTGTGGTGATGGGGTGATTTTAGTGTTGTTAATTGAGGAGATGAAGAAGGTGGTAGAGGGGGGAGAAGTCTTATTAGGGAGGAATACCATTAGCTTGGTTTTCTTAGGGTTTAATATTAGGTTAGCATTTGTGAGCCAGGTTTCTACATCACGAAAGGCTTTCTGAGTTAGAGTTTGTAGATCCAATAGAGAGGGTGCAGAACAGATCACTGTGGAGTCATCTGCATATTGAATGAGTGATGCATGAGTGGTTGATAGATGGAGTTTGTTAGTAAATATAGAGAATAGGAGTGGGCCTAGGATATAACCTTGAGGCACTCCAAGAGTGACTGGTAATAGGGGTGATAGAGTTTGTTGCCAAGAGACTGTTTGTTGTCGTCCTGTGAGGTAGTCTTGGAACCATGCAAGTGTGGAGTTTGAGAAGTGAAGGTCAGTGAGTGTATTTAGTAGGTTAGTGTGAGATACCATATCAAAGGCTTTTTACAGGTCTAGAAAGATAGAAGAGACATAGTTGTTAGTAGTCCTGTAGCAGTTAACAATGTTAGTGAAAGACATTAGTGTTGTGGTTGTACTATGGTATGGTCTGAACCCATGTTGGGTATTAGTTAGGAGACTGTTAGTAAGAAGGTAGCTAGTAACCTGCTTGTGAACTACTCTTTCAAGAATTTTTAATAGTGGAGACAGTATTGCAATTGGTCTATAATTATTCAGTTTGGTCGATGGGCCGCCTTTGTGTAGTGGGATGATATATGAGGTTTTCCAGATTGAAGGGACCTGATGTTCAGTTATGGATCTATTGATTATTAGTGAGATGGGGTATGCTATACCTTCTGCTGTTATCCATAAGTATTCAGTAGGTAGACTGTCTGCAGCTAGTTTGGTGGGTTTTAATTTTTGCAGCAGTCTTTTGATATTGTCAGTTGCTACTGGCTGGAGAGAGAATAGTAGTGTGGTGTTTGTTGTGGGGGCTGTGGTGTGTTTGTTGAGGGAGTTTGAGTTTTGGATAGTTCTAGTATGGTTTCTGTAAAATATTTGTTAAATTGAGTTGCAATATTGTCTGTGTTGTTGTTAGTGGTGGGAGGGAGTGTTCCTATTTTCCCTGGTAGAAGGATATTGTTTATAGTGGACCAGAACTTTTGTGGATTTTTGTGGTGCCTGGTTTGTATTTCAGTGTAGTAGTTTACTTTATCTATTTTAATTTGTTTTTGGCTTTGTTTCTAAGTTCCTGATAAGTTTGCTGTGAGGGTTGGGATTTGTCTGATTTCCAGGTAGACCAAGCCTTATCTCTAAGTCTGAGAAGGTTTAGTGTTTCTCTTTTTAGCCAAGGGGCGTAGTTAGACTTAACACGTATGTATCTTATCTAATGGGTACTTGAGAGTTTAGAATGGAGAGGAAGGTAGTGTAAAAGTATTTAATGGCTTCAGGTAGTGGAAGATGTTTTAATGGTGTCCAGTTGCAGCTTTTAAGTATTTCAACAAGTTTGTTGGGGTTAAGTTGCTTTTTGTTTTTTATTTGTAGTAGTATAGGTTGTTTAATTGTGTTTGTTCTTTTCCTGATTGAATAAGTGGGATAGTGGTCACTGAGGCTGTCTGGCATCCAGTCTAATGTAGAGTTCTTGTTGGTGGATTTGTTAATTCGGGTGGGTGATTGGATTTGTTGCGAGAAGCCATATAGGTTGATACAGTTTTTGTGGTTTGGAGAATTGCAGTCTGTCCAATCTATATTGAGATTACCCATTATGAGTGTCTCTTGGGGTAGGTTATTGCTACACCAAAGTAGGATGTTTTCTAGCATTGGGATATTATCACCTGGCGGCAAGTAGAGACCAATTATATACATGTGTTTATTGCAGGTGATGTTTAATTTGGCAAATATTATTTCTGTATTTTTAATTTCTAAGGTTGTGACATCTAGTGTTCCTATGGAGAGGTGTTTTTAAAGAGTAGGGCAACACCACCACCCCTTTTGTTTTTTTCTGTCATTACGTATAATGTTGTAGCCTGGTGGAAGTATTTCATTACTGCTGATGTTGGAATTTAGCCATGTCTCTGTAAGTAGTGTGATATCTGGTGAGTATAGAGAAATGCTGGCATGGAGTTCATGGATTTTGTTTATTATGCTTCGTATATTTATATTAAGTATTAATATAGCTGCTCGATCTCTATTAGGAATGATTGATGCTTGGTTGGTGTTGGGTTGGGGTGCAGTGATAGGGCCAGGGTTGGGATGAATGTCACCACTTAGGGCTAGCCTTGAAGGAATTTGGACAATATGTTTCAGCAGCTTGTTAATGATTTTGTCATATTCTAAGGAGATAATGGGAGATGTGTTGTAGTGCATTGATGGGAGTCTGATGTGGGATAAGATTGAGTTAGTGAGGATGGTGCTACAAATAGTTATGTTAATTGGGTTGTTAGGTAAAGTTTGGATGTTAGATGCAGAGTGGGCTGTGGTGGGATTAGTGATGTCTGAGTGATATGATGTGATCTTGGTTGCTACAGTTAGTAGAGTTATTGAAGTTATCAGGAATATTATCTGGTATATGGGTAAGGTGGTAAGTTGGTAGTGCTTGGATTTGTCTGAGTTTGTAGGGTAGTTGCAGGTGGCCATAATTGTTGTGGGGTAGAGGTGATATTGGATAATGAGTGTTGTTTATGATTGGGGAGGTGAAGTGATTACCTAGTGTGTGCCTTGGCAATCAGGTTGGGAGGAGAAGAAGGTCTGATTTGATTGTTGGGTGATTAGTCACCAGGGCTGTGGATGAAGGTAAGGCAGTGCATACAGCCTACCTCGATCTGGCCAAGGCCTTTGATACCATTCATCACTCAGGAATTATTGATAAACTCACCAAACGAGACATCAACCCCTATATCACAATGTGGGTTGCAAATTGGCTCACAGCTAGAACACACAGTATGAAAGTAGCAGACTCCAAGTCAGACTGCTGACCAGTCATGAGTGGAGTTGCACAGGGATAGGTCCTGGGTCCTCTCCTGTTTAGCATCTACTTCTCAGAAGTCCAGGCCAACATAAATGGACTCTGGCTGACCAAGTTCACAGATGACTGCAAGCTGGGAGGCATTATTAAATCCCCAAGTGATGCAGACATCCTACATAAAAACCTCACTGAGACCAATGACTGGTGTCAAAACCATGGCCTTAAGCTTAGCTCCAAAAAAATGCATCATCATCCCCTTTAGTTAAAACTCAGTTCCCACTAATTGCCACATCAATGGGAGTCCACTGAACACTGAAGGCATTATAAGAGATCTGAGGATGAAGGTTGACAGCAATCTCTCCTTCAACCACCACATTGCCACTGTGGTCAGAAAGTCCTTCTATGTGGCACATCTCATTACCAAGGGTTTTACATCCAGGAAGAAAGAGGTCATTGTTTGTCTCTACTCTTAGCTCATTAGACCAATCATTGAGTATAATGCCCCATTTGGCATGTACCTCGCTAGACACCTGCATTAGCTGGAGATGCCACAGAAGTACCTCACGAAGAGGATCTTAGGCATTAAATACAAGTCCTACATGGACAGACTCAAAAGACTCCAGCTATTCTCTGTCTCATATCGCATACTTAGAGGCAATCTCATGTCTGACCCAGCTTTGTTAGAAATGCTACATCTAAAGAAATCCCAATCCCTCCACACCACATGTTCCAGAGACCTCACCCTCGTTAACACAATCAACAGAACATGCTGGAGCGACAGGTTCAAAATAATTTGTTCTGTGTTTATTTTCTCCATAAAACATTATACGAAATAATGTAATGAGACAGTACACATACTTGTTATAACATCAAATAGTATAACAGTTTCATTGTGCTTGCTTATGCTATGTTTATTCTGATGTAGACTTTTCTGCATGCTTTTACATTATCACTATTGCAGTGGCATTGATAAATGTTTTCTTGTTTATTTTATTGTATTTCTGCCATGCTTATCCTGAAAGCAGTCTAGATAGATCAGTGGACTACCTTGGTTAATAAACTTTAAATAAACAAATAACATAAATAAATATACACAAGATATATACTTGTAAATTAACTGTGCTACATATTCTAGTGCCTTTGCTAAAATTGTCATAATCAGACCATGATGCTTTGAAGCAGACTCATACTGAAAACCAGGTAAAATCAATTGAATCTTCACAATAGCCAGCTCTCTCCTCCCATCCCCAATGTCCATGGATGCCAGTAAGTACTGGACAAATGAGTCAGAAGGACAGTGCGTAATACCTCTCAACTGTACAGATTTTTGCAGAATGTCCTGATTTTTGTCTCATAGTTTTGGTCTGTTCCTCATTAAATTTGTAATTTTCTGGATTTCTGTGGTAAATTAGTGAGATTTGAATTCACTAAATAATGATAGTTGCTTGAGTTTCAGACTTTGTACACTTCAGAAAGTGCATGGTAAAGAAAGACTTTTTATTCTAGCAAATTTCTAAGTTTGGTGGTGCTGCGGTAGCATTGTCGCCTCACAGTAAGACGTTGTCCTGTTCGATTCTCAGCTGAAACGTCTTCTGTGTGGAGACATGCGTGAATGGGCGTACCTTCGTTGAAGGTTGTGCATCAGGGCTGGCAACTCGGTATGGAAAAATCTACTGCCAATCATTAGCGAACCAGAGTTCTGCTGTGGCGACCCCTAACCGGGAAAAGCCGAAAGATGCAACAATAAGAGCAGTATTTAAAATGTGTCCCTATTTTTGAGGCTTTGTCCCCCCATTATTTTTGAATTTGTCCAGATTTTTTGCACCAAAAGATTGAGACCTATGTGCGTAATTGTTGTAGGAAAACTGGAGACTTAAAAAGAACATGGATTTTTTTCTTACATCCATTACACATTCTCTCAAATTCTTCCTTCAAGAGATTCCAGTCATCTCATGCATGTGCTCTGAACAGCTGGCATTTCTTACCTAGTTAATTTGCATACATTGTTGCAGTCAGTGTGTTTCCACAAAACCACATAAAACTGTTGAACTTTGTCAGAATGCACAACAACAATCATAATGATAACATGAGACATTTCTTTAGAAACAGCATTGCACATCACATCACTTATAAATACTTCTTAAAGTTTATTTCTATTTAAGTATATATTAAATGGGTCTATATTAGAACATTGAAATTTCATTATTTTGAATGTTCTAATATTGAACCCTATTCAGGGAACGCTGACATCGAACATTCAGAACAGCAAATTTTTTCCTAGGGAAAAAAATTTGCTGTTCCAAAACACATACACACCACACAAGCACACCAAACAAACAGCAATCCACACACATACACCCAAAGTCTTGCAGCTAACCCCACACTAAACTGTACAAACACCACTAACTATCCACTTACCTTAGCCCAAACCCTAACCCTAAGGTCCGTCACAATCGCACACATACCTCCCATGTGCTTTAACCCTAACTCACCTAACCCACACCCAATCGCACACTTACCTGAACCTGACCTGTAACTTTCCACCACAGCGCTGAAAATAGCAAAACGGCTGAAACGGACAACTGAATTCTTTCCCTAGGAAAAAAAATTGGTTATCTGTCATTTCGCTATTTTCAGCGTTCGCTGAATAGGGTTCGATGTTAGAACGTTCGAAATAATGAAATTTCAATGTTCTAATAGAGACCCATATTAAACTGGGTAAGTAGACTATTACAAATGGATATTTTTCATCCATATTCCAGATCACAAGGGCAAAAGTAAGAATTACATATAGGGATAATTTAAGGTAGTCACTAACCATCATGTTTTGGCAGGTGGGGGAATCAGAATGTCTTAAGGAAGTCCACATGGACATACAAAACTCAACAGTTTCTTCAACTTTCTATATATACTTTCCCTCAAAGTTTCTGCTTGCCCCTCAATTTTGTATGTGACTCTGAAACTGTTGTAACACCCCAAAGTACATTTGAGTCAGTCTGTTTTTGTTGCATTTTTTTTCGCTTGCCCCCACAATTTTGTATGTGACTCTGAAATTGTTGTAACACCCCAAAGTACATTTATGAGTCAGTCTATTTTTGTTGCATTTTATTTTCACTTTCACCTAAGTGAATCATCTTCTGTTTACCTCTGCCTCCGACCACTCAGCACACACGCATTGTCACATCTCTGGGATTATTTTGCTCTTAACTGTGACTGCAGCAAGAATTTTACTTCCATAATGTTAAATTGCTTACTTTGTGTCTTCAAATTAAGCTTGCTCTTTTATTTAAAGAAACATCTTTATTAAATTATGACATAACAGGCTCTTCTCAGTCCTTTCTAACCTCCTGTGATTGATCTTTATAGTTATCATGCAATATTTTATATGATTTACTAGTTATTCCTTTTTAACAGCAGCTTCTATTCCAGACTGTCCTAAAAACTCTGCCAGTGCTGTTCTTTCATTTAGAACCCCCATATTTCTTTCTTTTTGCCTATATTTTGATTTCAATCCTTGATAGGGAAGGTAATCTCTGACCTGCAGTCCAAATAAATTATTGGTGTCTTTCCATTCTATTACATTTCCCTCTCTATTTATTTGCTCCCAATACCTTGGTTCCTTTGTCAGTTTTCTCTAATACGTTCCAGCCCCCTTCTGGCTATTGTCTGTATCCCTAATTGCAGTCATCCTTATTAGCAGAATCTCCTTTCGCCATTCTCATGTTGGCTTAGTTCTTAGAATACTTTCTATTTTATTAAAGGACAACAACAGTATTCTTTTATGAAATGCTCAACTTCTCTATCCTTTTCTCCCTATTTACAGTCCCTGCTATGAGTAAACAACACTACAGCGCTTAAAATATTTTAAATCGACTGTCTCTCTCCACTAGAACAGTACCTTACCGTACTGTGGTGATTTCACTTTCAAAAAAGTTTTATCCCACCCTGAAAAAGCTTGCTGCAGTCTTCAGTTCATTGATGTCATCAAAGCCAATGAATACAGGTAGTTTTCTGGCCAGTTACCTCCCAAAGCTGACATCATCAAGACCATCCTAAAAACCCACCCAAGCTGTGATGTCACAGCTTCCTGGCCCTTCCCCTACCCATACAGAAAGTAAAGGCTAGAACAAGGAAAAAGTACATGTGTCAAGTCTCCTGCTGTGAGTTGTCAATCACTGCATGTAACAGCTCAAATTACACTTGGCACTTTGACAGCAGGAGAGGTTAGGTGTGAAGGGGAATAGGAGATGAGTCGAAGTAGTACAACTCAGGCTTCACAAAAGACTGCAATTTAGCCATTCTAAAAAGAAGCAGCAGTGAAAATGCACTTTGAAAGTCTGTTCTGTGGCATTTGCACCGTTTGTGTTTTAAGTAGTCATTGAATGGGATGAAATGGTCTTTAAAACTGACTGAAAGACAGCAGTGTATGCATCTAAAATCAATGCAGTGACTGGAGCTTTAGGAAGAAAGAGGCCTGTGTGATGCATTTTTTTTACAGACAAACACTGCATTGTGGGATACCTAGAAGCAGACTAAACAATTAGGATCACTTCAAGATGCTAGACCCCATGTGGTCAGACTAAGAAATTACATATAAAAGTATTTAAAAACCTGTAAATAGTCCCAGAGTGGTGTTAAAATGTAGGAAACATCAAAACATGAAATAAACATGTTTTTTTGAGTCTGTGGGTGTGGTTCTCCTCTAATATAATATTCTGTATAATTATTGTTATTATCCTTAAAGGTCTGCAGCCAAAATCCCAGTTTTTCCTTGTTTCTTGATCTTCCCCCATTTTATCATCATCCCTTTCCACTTTGAGTTATTGTATTCTGCTTATTTTATGTATAGGATCCTTAATTGTGTTGCTTTGAAAAACCCCTTCAAATTATTTCATCCCAATCAGCCTTGTTCTAGTGGAAGAATCATCTTATCCCACTTGACTCTTGCCATCTTACCCTCCCAGATAAAACCTATTAGCTCTTTGTTAATTGCTATCCACAAATTTGCCTCTGGTTAATAAAAATATGCCTTACCTGTGTATAAGACTAAAGGGACTAAAAATATTTTAACTGCTTGTATCTTGCTATCTACATTCATATAACAGAGCATCCATTTTCTCAGTTCTTGCATTATGTTTTGTTTAGTCTCTCCCTACATATCCTTAGCTTCCACACTGGAATCATTTTAATCCATACTCCTAAGTACTTCATTTTATAATGTCCCCATAAATATGGATATTGCTGAACCAATTTACCACTATTGCCTTTGTTTTAGCTTCACTAATTTTGTACCCTGAAAAGATTTGAAACTGTCTCAAAATGTCCTACAACACTGTAATGTCCTTTCCTGGTTTTGTCAGGTATAAAATAATATCTGTAAATAGACCCTGTCTTTCTTGATTACCATACCAATTATATCCTTGAACTTCTGAATCCCTGATTTTCTTTTCCAATGGCTCTCAAAGTAAGCCAAGTCTTATAATATTTGGAGACAGTAACTGGAGTGGAACACCAAACCAGATGGTTAATCTGATCATTTCTGGGTTGAGACTCCAGCTGAGCAGTCAGCCACAGGAACAACTATAGGCTCAAGAGCAGCTAACTCTGTGAGACATACATGAGGCAAGAAGTTCAGGTTAGTAAAATAGGACAAGCCACTAGTAATTGCATGACAAAAAATGTCGTCTGCACCACTAAAGTGACTAGAAAATGATGCAGATAAGAAAATACCTTCACTTTGCTGTGGTGTCTCTCAGGCATGTATCTGAGTTATGTAAGGGAAAATGACCCCCTTATTGTCTGGTTTGGGACCCCCTGAGTGAGCTGGGCCCTATTTGGCTAAATTGGTCCCTCTTTATAAGCTGTTATACCTGTGCTTTTTCATGATCCACTGAAGGTCTGTTTAACTTAATCACTATAGCAGCAAAAAAAAATTATTATATTTTATTTATTTATTTATGTTTTACACTACTTTACCATTTTTATTTTCAATATTCAGTCATTTGAGATGAAGGTTTAGGAAAGTAGTTTAAAATGGTAGTGACACAATATTTTAAAAAGACAGAAGAAGTTTGGGTAAAGTCCCAAAAATATACAAATGTACAAAAAAGAATTGATAAATCAAATAAAACCACAAAATAGATGCAGGATTTGGGATAATTCATTCAGTGGTATAATATAGAAGGGGAAATTTCTAAATGAAAAGGGGTATGTTGATAAAAAGGCAGATTCACCTTAGCTTGGTCTGGATACCATATATGAGATGAAAAGTTAACATGACAAGTAGTAGCTAGCTGTATATATTCATGTTTTGTCAAGTGTTACAGATCTAGAGTTGCATGTTAGAAAAGATAGGTAGACTGACTGGAATGTATATATATATATATATATATATATATATATATATATATATATATATATATAATATATAAAACAGTACCTTACCTAAACAGGAATTTATGCAACCTATTTATAATTTCATAATCTTGTATAAGATATCTATTTATTTGTATTTGTTTTCCAGGGTAGACCACTGAGGTCCATGGACCTTTTCAGACTCAGTCCTGAATCATTAAGGCGAGAAGCTGAGGAAATCAAACCTTGTACCACTGGACCACAGGAAACAGCTTGTTAACAGCTCCTTAATCTTCTTAACCAACTGCCAGACTGTCACACTGCAATCATATCACACTCCAGTAACTGCTGATTTAAATATTTACTGCATATTTCCATGCATTCTGAATATATATATATATATATATATATATATATATATATATATATATATATATATATATATAGGTTCATAGGTTCATACTAGGCTATCTGCCCTAGGGCATTTATAAGCCTAGCCAGAGTGTGTTTGGCTTTTGCCACCCATTTTAAATTAATTTTGCTATGCCCTTTTTCGAGGTTAGTATACTGTGCTTCTGTCTAACAGTGACACAGAAGTGATACCCGGGGTAAACCTACAATCTCCCATCCACTCATCAAGATTCCTCTTGAAGAGAGTCAATGAGGGACTCTGCCTAACCTGGACTGGGATTTTATTCCAGAGTGAAGGGAGCCTCTGGGTTATGAATCTGTCCCTCCAGCATGTCCTATTTATTTCAGTGCTGAGGTTCAAGTCTCTCGAGCGAATAGCTCGATGGGATTTGGATTTTCTGAGGTGCAGCATGTCCATTAATTCCGGGTTGGACATGGCTTTATACGTCAGGCACAGATCGCCTCTGAGCAGGCGGTATGCCACTGAGTAGAGCTGGAGTTTCTTTAACCGGGCAGAATATGGCATCTGTTTGAGCCCTTTGATCCTCTTGGTGAGGTACTTTTATGGTCTTTCCAGTTGCTGCAGGTGTCTGGTAAGGTACATCCCAAAAGGGGCATTGTACTCAATTATGGGCCTGATGAGGGATGAGTAAAGAGGCACGATGACCTCCCCTGATCTAGATGTGAATCCCTTCATGATTAGGTGGGCTATATAAAATGTTTTTCTAACCACTTTGGCCACGTGATTGTCAAATGAGAGATTGCTATCAACTTGGGTCCCCAGGTCCCTAATTACTTCTTCTGTACTTAATGGATTACCACCTATGTGGTAATTTGTGGGCACTTTGTTTTTGGCAAAGGGGATGACTATACACTTTTTGGCATTTAGCCTGAGGCCATGGCTCTGGCACCAGTTGTCTGCTTCTATGAGGCCCTTTTGGAGGATGCTTGTGTCAGCTGGAGAGTCTATTATGGTGCCCAGATTGCAGTTATCTGCAAACTTGGTCAGCCACAGTCCTTCCGTGTTGGCCTGTACCTCCGAGAAATATATACCGAACAAGAGAGATCCCAGGACTGAGCCTTGTGGGACGCCACTTGTAACTGGTTTGGAGTCTGACATGGCTCCAGCAATTCTAACCATGTGGGTTCTGTCCTTGAGCCAGTTTGCAACCCATCTAGTGACATAGGGGTTTATATTTAAGCTGGTGAGCTTATCTATAATGCCTGAGTGGGGTATTGTATCGAAGGCTTTTGCGAGGTCCAGGTAGGCTGTGTGGACCACCTTCCCTCGTCAATGGCCTTGGTGACTGTTTCAAAGAAATCAACCAGGTTTAAGAGGCAGGATCTGCCCTTAACAAAGCCAAACTGGGTAGGATCCAGTGTCTGTAGGTCCCCAATATCTTTATTTATGAGGTCCATGATGATCCTTTCCATAGCTTTGCAGACCAAGCTAGTCAGGCTTATGGGGCGATAGTTTCCAGGATCCATTGAGGCACCACCTTTGTGGAGAGGGACCACTGTTGCTGTACGCCACTCTTTGGGTACATATCCTGTAGTAAGGCTGAGACTGAACAGTAGTTTTAGGTTTGGGTTTAGCTCTTCTTGGAGTTCATGTAGGATGCAGCCCGGGACACCGTCTGGTCCCATTGATGCTGTGTTTTTTGCTTTGGAGAGGACAGCTCTTACCTGAGCATCTGAGATGTCAGGGAGGCAACACTCTGCTGGGATAGATATTTGCCCTTTTGGTGGGGGGGGGGAGTTTGCACTGAACCTGTCAGCTAGGATGTTGGCAATGTCTGTCGGTTCGGTGTATTTTTTGTCATTTTGGACTAATTCTGAGCATATCTGGGAATTCCCACCCAGGTTCCTAACATAACTAAAGAAAGTCTTGTGATTATCCTTAGTGTCCTGTGCAATCTTTCTCTCGAAGCTGGCCTTAGACGATTTTATGAGTGCCTGGAATTTTTTGCTAATACTGATCAGAGATGCCTTCCCATTTTGGGATTTTGCTGTAGTAGCTTCCTTCTTCTATTGTATAGTTTGGTTTATTATCAAAATTCTACAAATCTCCCTGTCAAGCAATGACTTACTCGAACCAAATGAGTGAAAATGACATCTGGCGAGTTCTCACACTGCCGAAAGTAGTAATGTCGATAATGTCGACTTAGACATTATCGACATTATCCAACTTATCTTGACACTCAGAGATGTCCTACACATGTTTTGCAGGGGGGCAAGACACCGTGCGCTCCCACAATCCCTGCTAATTATATATTCCAACTCCGAGATCACACTACAGTGAGGAAAAGGGTAATTTTCCCGATCCCCACTGTAGTGCAATCCATGGTGAACAGCGATGCTCAAAACCACAAATACAAGCTACATCTCGACATTCTGCAGGTGACGTAATTTCAAGTCGGGATTTTCACATTTTGCACCTGTGCCCTTGACCATCTGAATGACAGTATATTGACTTCCTTACTTTTGATAGTAAACTTATATATACACAGACACACACACACGCACACACACATATAGTATATATATATATATATATATATATATATATATATATATATATATGTGTGTGTACATATATATATATATATATATATATATATATATATATATATATATACACACACACACACACACACACACACACACACATGCACATAAAAAGTATAAATATATATATATATATATATATATATATATATATATATATATACACACACACACACACACACACACACACACACACACACACACACACAAGAGTGTATAAGAATAACCAAAAACCAAGCTATCATTGCAGACAGCTGGAACATGGAATGGTACAGTCAGGGTGACACTAGTAACCTAGATGGCTAGATAATATTATTGTCACTCACCTGCTCTGCAATTGCACAGTGTGTCTGAAGTGAATATTTCACATTAACTTGAGATGTAATGGTACCAAAGGACTAAAATATTCTACTATTGTCTTAAGCTTGACCAAGATGGTTGCTGTGCTCCAGATATGAAATCATTTGCTCTGAACTGCTCAATGTTAAGCAAGCACTCTATTGACTGAGACAGTTTTACACCAGAGTTAACAAAGTACCAGCCTAGAACCACCTAGGATAGGTACATTTTGCATTCCTGCTAAGTTACAATGATAGCTTTCCACTTGTTTTTGGCATTTATTATAATCTGAGTTAGAGTTAGAATTACTTTGGTTTAAACTTTAGAGAGAGTAGAGAAAGAACCTAGCCATTTCTAGGCCTCTGATTGCTCTATTGCCTTGACTTATTTTGCTGTTGGCCAGTGGGGTCATTTAAATATTTTTATTTTTTCTGCACTATTATAAGTTTCTCAGTGCACAGACACTCTTAACTGTACACTTTATATATGCAGGCAGGTTTCTATATCTTCTGGCTTAGTAAAGGTGGCTCCATTAACTATGAACTCTGCCTTTGAGGTTGCAAACAGCCTAACATTCTCCACAAATTCCTAGTATCCTTAACACCCAGTAGCTGCATGAAAATTCCCTGGTCTGTATGAAGAAGTGCATTGCTCTTTGTACATCAACATAGATTGTTTGATTTGACAGATAGCATTTCAGTAAATCAACTAACTTCATTGGCTCTATTTCCCCTTCAGCCCATATTAGTAAGCAATCAGAAACATGGATTTGCACTTTCCAGCAATCTCTGTTACCAGATTATTGAATGGGCATCCTGAGACAAGAAATAATTGTCTTATGTTCACCGACAACCACCTACTACTTAAACAAACTGGCACAATGTATGAGAGATGGAGTTATACAATATTATTGGAGGCAAAGCTTTCACACAAAACCAAGAGAAATAACAAACAGACTGTCAGTATCACACAACATCACATTAAACCAATCACACACAGGTCAGACCAAACACATGGACCGATATATGCTGGCACTCTTAAAACTAAACTACCTGAAGCTCAATGGCCTTCTAAATGCAACCTAAGAAAAAAGTACCCTTAGCAGTCTCACAAATATACAACCCAGATAACACCTACTATGAAAAATACATCCAAGAAACATATAGTTTCAAGTCAAAAGCCAATAAGGCAAACCTTCGCACACCAATATCCTTGTCACAGGTGACTCTATAAGGAGACACACCAATGTGTCACTCACCAGCTTGTGGAAAAGAGAGCAATGATGCCTATCAGGCATGAGGAGTTGACCCATCATGCAAGCACTCATGTCCGTTTTCCATAAGTGCACATATGACACAGTCATTGCACATGTGGGTATAAATGACTTGAGACGTACCTTCCTGAACTATATGAAGAGAGACATGATGGAGTTCTCAGAATATGTCTGTGAGGCAAGTATGAACCTAGCCTTGAGCAGCATTGATCCCACAATATGAACAAAAGATAACTGACTTCAGCAATAAGCTTAACGTCTTGTGCCATTTAAAGGAGGTTACAATATAGATCAGCCTGGGAAGACATGGTAGACAGTCCAAACTGCTTTGCCACAGGTGGCCTGCTCCTCCTGCCACAAAACACCCAGATATTGAATAAAATCTTGTCCACCTCTATAGTACCTTTTTAGGTAATGTTAATCTTCTAAAACTTTCAAAATAATTAAAATCTGGTAAAATTAAGGTATTGTTATTCAGTTCTAGGAGCCTTAACAAAAAGCTCCAAACCTTATAAGTACCATTTACCCTGGAACAAGTCAATATATGCATCATCAGTGAGACTTGGTACAAGAGTAGTGACAGCATGCCATCTGTGCAGGGCTTCAGTGTCTATCACTCATATACAGGCCCACCTCATTAAGTGAATGCACTAAACACATAGGTGTCTAAATTCTTAAAAAAATGACCCAGAATGCCTCCACATCCAACATACCATAAACAAAACCCTTATCACATCATGGCCAACAACAAAATCCCCTCTATGTCCCCCTTCGCAAATTCCTCCCACCTAACTAATATGGAGTCCCTATGTAAATTATATTGCATACTCAGACCCAGAGGACATAGCACATCTGCTATCAGACAAATTCAGTTCTAACTTCACGCCCCTCGCTCCTACAAAATTCCTACAAATACCTGCATCTACATCCCACAAGTCTCCTAAGAAGAAGTTCTCAATGCACTAACGTTAAAAACAATATGCCTATGGGACTGGATAACATACAGGACTACCTGCTACTTAGCCTGAAACATGATTTTTTTGGCCCACTACACAGACTACTCAATATTAGCTTTAAAATACGTTTTGTGTCAAAGAAATGGAGGACAGTCATTCCCTGGCGCAAAGGTAGGGCTTCAAAGGACCTGAGTAATTACAGACCTATAAGCCTGCCCAGTCGTATCTGTAATGCTATGGAAAGGATCATCATGGAACTAAAAACAGTGATACAGGTAATCTACAGACTCTCAACCGAAACCAGTTTGGGTTTGTTTAGGCTAGGTCCTTCCTGTTTAATCTGGTTGACTTTTTCAAAAAAAGTCAAAGGCAATACACAAGGGCAAATCAGTACACACTACATATCTGTGCATTGCAAAGGCATTTGGCAGCATTCCACACTCAGGTATCATAGAGAAGCACTCCCTGCTAAATGTTAACCCCTGTGTAACTCACTGGAAAGCAAATTGGCTCACAAATAGAACCTAAAAAGTAAGCATGGGTGGCTCTACCTCCTCCAAATGTCTTGTCAGTAGTGGAGTCCCCTGGAGGTTAGTCCCTGGGCTACTTCTCTTTGAAATTTACTTCTCAGAGGTCAAAGTTAATGTTAATGGTATGTGGTTGACTAAATCTGCAGATGCCCGCAAACTTGGTGCCAACATAAACTCCCCAAAGGACATCAGAATCTTACAAGAGTGTCGATCCCAAATAAATTACTGCTGTCAAAACCATGGACTAAAAATAAATGCAAAGAAATGTATAATTACCTCCTTCAGCATGAATCCCCTTGTTAACTATCACATTAACAGCAGCCTAGTTAAAACTGTTCCTGTAGTTAGAGATTATGAAACCTAGGTTGACAATGAACTGCCCTTTGATCACCACATATCCACTATTGTAAGGAACTCTTCTTTTTCATTGTACAGCTTTTATCTATGGGTATGGCATCCAGATCCAGGGACATAATTGTTCCACTCTACCTTGCAGTCATTAGGCCACTCATTGAGTATAATGTCCCTTTTGGTATGTCCATGTCCAAAGACTTGCCACAACTAGAATGACCAGAATGTCATCTCATTAAAGAAAATCAAGGGTCGAAATAATAAAAATTATACAGACCAACTCAGAGCCACGTCTTCTCAATATCATACAGGCTATTAAAAGATGACCTCTGTCCTGCTTATAGAGCCTCAACAGACCCTATTCTATCCAAGCTATTACACATTCATGAGTAAAATTGTATCATAAACAACCACCCATGAGACCTCAATCTCTTCTGCAAAACTGACAGAACATTTCTGGTGGGACAGGTATATATCACAGAAAATACCTCTTATATGGAACAGTCTTCCACTCCAGATAAAGAAGAGTACTTCTGTTACTCTATTCAAAAATAATTTGTTTAAATGGATGGGTAACGACAAAGCCAATCCTGGTTTACCACCCTTACCCCTCATGGATAGGGAAACCATGTAATTACCCCAACATATACTTGTTCGGCCTATCTTTGGATATTTATATTTCAAACTATAAGGGCAAATAATTACCAATGTAATGCAAGGCTATGCTTCTTGATATCCTCACAGATCACTAACCTAATGAATACCTATGAACCTATGAGTTATTTTCAACATCAATAAAGAATGTAATTTTTTGTTTCCCAGTACCACCACTGACCCCTGGATCTAGATTCCTATCAATGCCATTTAGGTATAATTTGGAACTGGTTAGCAGGAGACAATGGGCCAGCCAGTGAAAGCTAGTAAGCTAATAAGGGACTCTTTCTGCTGTGCCTACATATTGTCCCTATAACCAACAATCAGTGTTCAATAACAGCACAGATGCATGACCTACACACGTCACCATGTTATGATGTCTGATGGATGTATTTTTAGTATCCTACATTTCTTGATTCCTTTTTTATACCTGTGGTGTCAACCATAAGTTACGTTTGCAATGTTTGGGCTCCACACCTCCTGCTCCTCCAACAAAAGAGTGCTAGCAACATATCTCACGTTATTGAAAGATGAAAATAGTAAGCGCTATTTCATCGGCCCCAAAACATCTAAACATGAAAATATCGAACATTCAGAACAGCAAATTTTTCCCATAGAAAAAATTTGCTGCTCTGAAACACATAGACACAACACAAGCACATCAAACAAACAGAAACCACACACATACACTTAAATTCCTACATCTAATGCTACACTAAACTAAACATACACTACTATCTACCCACTTACCTTAACCCTAACCCTAAGGTCCATCACTATTGCACACTCACCTAACGTGTGCCCTAACCCTAACCCTAACTCACTTAAACCGCCCCAACCCTAAAGTCTGTCACTATCGCACACATGCCTAACCCGTGTCCTAACCCTAACTCACTTAACCTGCCCCTAACCTTAACGTACAAACAATCGCACACTTACCTGAACCCACCCCGTAACTTTCCACCACTGCGCTAAGAATAGCGAAGCCACAGAAACGGCCAACCGAATTCTTTCCCCGAGGAAAGAATTCGCTGTTCTGCAGCTTCGCTATTCTTAGCATTCACTGAATAGTGTTCGATATCAGAACATTCAAAGTTTTAATACTTCAATGTTCTGATATAGAGCCTTGATAGAAGTCCTTAGTCCAGAAGTCCTGTGTGTAGGGAACTGCAGCAGTAAAGGTCTAATGAAACCAGACTGTACAAAATCACTGCAAGGTGTTTTGCTGATTAAAAAGGTGCTTGATTTTTACAAATTTTGTAAGATGAAAACATGACTGCACAACAGCTGGTATTTGGACTTTCAGTGTCAGTCTGTCATTAAGGATAACTTTAAGATCATGGACGTTTGGATACAAATTCAAGTGTGTTAGCCTCCTTTGACAATAGATGGGGTTCAAGGAAGGTTCAAGTCACTGAGAATGGCATTCATTGCCATTAGTTGTGCATACCTTATGCCACCTACTAAATATCTGTAAATGGATGCTGTCTAGATAATCTGCTGTGGAATTCAACACTACCGCAGTACCTTGAGGAGAGAAATAGAGAGCAAATTTAAGTGTCATCAACAGAGAACAGTACTGCAAAAATCTCCGCTTAGTAAGTTCATGAATTGACAGCAAACACACAATGTAAAGAACAAGCTTAAGAAGGCACCCTGTTTAACTCCATAGTTGAGGAGTTAGGAAGAAGGAGAACTGACACCTGAAAAGACTGTCCAGAGAGGTGGTTGTCAAACTAATCCAAAACAGCTCTGGAGAAAATACAGTAATTATTATATTATTCTGGTATAATCCCATAATCAACTGCATTGAAAGCTGATATATGATCAAGGAAGAACAGAATGGAATACCAAGATATCAACCCAAAGTAAATCATTGAACAGATTAACCAGGGCAGTCTCATTACTGTTTATGCCCAAAACCCAGACTGCAATGAACTGTATAATCAAATTATTTGAGGAAGAAGTCAAGTCTGATGTACAGAATGTTTCCAATAACCTTAGAGGATAAAGGGGTAGTTGTATGATATAACAGTAACTGCATATGTCATCCTTACATACATGCATACATACAAATATTTCAGGCACACACAATAATACCCCTCAGCCAGGCCTGCCAGTACACCAAAACAGACATTCTTATAAGTGTCCAAGTTATTCTTTAAAATCAAAATAACTCAAAACAACCAAAAAAATCAATTTAATGGAAATTTTGTTAAGCTCTTTCATTGTCAAATAGAACTTCATCAGACAAATCCATAAGGCATTATTCCATTTAAATAAGCCTTCCCATCATTACATATTCACAGTCTTGATGTTTTAACCCATTCCTTCTTAGAAACACTTTAAAAATTTCTATATCCTTTAATCCTGGAAAACTGCCGACATTTAATCTAACCTTCCAACAATATTCCTTCTAATCTAAATCATCTTCCTCTTCAAACCTTTTGTCAAAATTATAAACTTGATCTATCACAGAAAACATACAATCATTTTTATTAACTTAATTCGAATGAGCTTGTAATACATTTTGCCAAAGCATTGCCTACATTAAGGTTTTCAGTAGCATACAAATGCTCATATAAAATCCCCTCATCATTCTTCCTATATAAAAAGCTTGATATTTACCACACAAAGCAATGTAAACCGCAAACCTTTACTTCCAAGTAAACTTATTACATAATTTAATCTCAAAATTCCTACTCATTGAAAAAAAAATGGTTATTTTGATTTTATTTTTTATGACCATGGTCATAAAAGAGTTCAGTTTATTTTCTTTTGCATCGTGTTTATTCTTTAAAATATCTAAACTAGTAATTGCTTTAATATAATGTGGTAGTCTTTTCCATGCATCAACTACTCTGTTCAGAGAACCATTTAGTATATCTCTCATTCCAATATAATCTTTCAGTTTAATTTCTTCAAGTCTTTTGAGTTTCTCATACAGTGATGGAAAGTACCCCATTCCTAAATCAGAGTATGATTAAAGTTCATGAAACTTGTATTGTTTCAGTCATTGATGTTAGCCAGATGTGCTCTTTCCAGCACCTGCAATGTGCCCATAGTGGACTCCCTCTGTATTTCATACAGAGTTACATGCACTGGTAGCATATCTAAGTACAACTGTAAATTCTTTTTTTATTAGAGCTGTTCTTCCTACTACTATTGGAACTGTCTGTGCATCTTTCTATAATTACTTTCATTTCTGCCTGCAAACCCTGGTATTTTATGACTTTGTGTCTGTCTCTGTACATGTAGACTGTAATCACAGGGTATAGCAACTTTAGTGATCAATGCTACTTTTGCCTTTCTTCATGGACTATTTTATCTGGTTTTCTTGCATCTGTTTTTTAAACTGTTGGTAATGGTTGATCCCACATGATATAAACGTCATAATTTTCTACAATGCTTGGTGGTTCATGTTTCCAGGGTTTCTCAACTACTTCACCAATGCATTGCTTGTATAATCCCTACTGCAACAGTCTTGCCACATTATTATGCCTTTCAGTATACAGGCTGTCTGCCATGAGTGTATCACACCCAGCAACAATATATGTGGCTGTTTCCAATTCTTTTGTACAGAACCTGCATTTGTTATTTTTCCCACTTGTTCAGTGGACTTTGTAAACCAACATGTACATAGTTCACAATCCTGGGCCTCCTACATAGGTTATCAGATGATTATCTATTACTCTTTGATAACCCCAGCATTCCCAGATGGTGCTGTCTTCAAGTGCCCTATATACCCAAATAAGGTCTCCTATTAAATATCTATATGAGAGACACTGTACAAGTTGAGATATTTTAATCTTTCATAATAATTTGCATTTTCACATCCATGGATGTCCTTGGTATATTTCTGCTGTACTCCTTCCAATTTACTCATGTTTGTCTTCTTATAAGGTTTACATATAATTATTATTCCATACTCTAGCGTAGATCTAATGTAACTTACAAGCAATGATTTCATCATTACTGATTTATACATCCTATAGTTTTATAGCCATCACTAACCAATTGGTTGATATAATCAGAAAAAAAAAACTCAAAGCTGGATCTATCCATATACCCAGGTTCTTAAATTAATCTACAGTTTCAATCACCATGTGCTGCACTAAATAGCCACTTTTCTTGATGCATTCATGAGCATATTATTCTCCTGCATCCAAACAGTCAATTTGGTCAAGTTTTTTTGCAGACATGTCCTATCTGTAACACATGTAATCAGTTTACCCATTTTCGCGTCATCTGCATACAGACTGTAGAACACCTCAGATGAAAAAGATAGATCTGAAAGATGCAGTCTAAACAAGTATAGGCCTAGGACAGAGCCCTCTTGGGCATCCTGACTGTAACCTATTCCCTTCTCTTAGATTTTTCCCTACTCTGATAAAATAAATAAGTAAATAAATAAAAATGTTTACTTGTTATTTTAAGTAATTTGATATCTGTCTATTCTCTGTAACAGGATCTTGGGAACACTCATTCCTCTTTACTGTAACTATAATATATGTCTGCATAGTTGTTTAAACTGATCTGATATTTAATTATTTTGTGTTAATTGGATTTTAGAACACCTATTCTTCTTGTACTATAAATCTGTAATGTATGTGTACTATTTTTTTATTTTATATGTCTCTATTTGGAGCTTTTCTCCCCAGCCAGGCCTCTGCTGAGAATGAGTTCTACTGACCCATTCAGACTATCCCTGTAAACAAATGTTAAATAACCTAAAATTTCACCTGTCTAATTGCTGTATGATACTTGGTATGTCCTAATTGCAAGCCATGCAGCTAACGGTCTCATCAAGATTCCATCAATAGTTAGTTCTAATTTATTGATCAGTGTTTTGTGCATGACCCAATCAAATGCTAGTTAATTTTACATAAATTATATCACAGCACAAATTTTCATTTCAAGCTGTTATTATATTATTATAGAACATCATATTACAGGTGTTTATACATCTATTTTCAACATATGCATGCTGATGTTTGGTTTCATGCCCCAACCTTTCCAATTCTGACAATAATTTGTCCAAAATAACATTTTCCATTATTTTTCCACAAAATGAAAGTAAACTTATGGGTTGGTACGATTCTGGGTTTGTCCTATTTCCCTTTCCCTTAAAAGTAGGTTTAATATTGCGTGCCTTCAACCATGAGGAATCTCTCCATACTTATATGACCTAGTGAATAACAGATAAGTAGTACTGTAAGTTCATGCTGAAGTGTTCTTAGGTCATTATTACTAATTCTGACTCCTTCCCATAATTAGGAATTCACTGGTGTCCCAGGCACTATAAGTTATATGTACGCTCTTGGACTTTCTTTAGTGTCTGACGGGGTTGTCTCAGTCACTAGATTTCTAGACAGGGCCACTGCTACTACCAGTCATTTCCGTAAAACATGCATTGCTTTTACATTGAATCATACATTAAATCATCTAAGTCTCAGCAACATCTGTTGATATCTCTGAGGGATTTTTATCTTAATCAATGGGACCTGCAGTTTCTCATCCATCTCCTGCTGGAAACTGTAGAGGTCTAATAAGTAACAAGAAAGTAAGAAAAATACTCACTTACCCACACTTCTGCATTCCTTTACAATTTAAGAATATCTCCTCTCACTCTCTCTTAATGTTTTAAAACAGAAAGCAACAATCATTAATGTGTTGCAATAAAGCTGTTCTAATACGATAACTGCTAGTTAGTTTACTGGCATCATAACAGGCAAATATTGGTGTGGACACTAGCATGGACTGAGCCTTTCAGAAAGGCTGTTCTTGCATATCACCCTATGTCCATGCTACATTTTTCTTAGCAGATTTGTTAGAGAATGAAGCACCAGTAGCAGTCTTGGCAAAAATGTACTCAGTTTGTCATGATATTGCCTGGATGTGGTAAGTCAGTCACTCGCACCTTTTACTTTACTTGGATCTACTCCAATGCCATTTACAGGTTCATACTAGACTAATGACTACCAGGGTCTTTACAAGTCTAGCCATGCAAACTGACCCAGTTTTTTCCCAGAGTTTCTGGGATGCCTATATGGTGGGGTGTGTAAAACGATAACCATGGGTTATGTTGGGGGGGGTATGTCAGCTGAAGATTAATTTACTTACTGTCAAACTCTGTCCATCAGAGACATGGAGACCAGACCAGGGTGAATTTGTTATTTCCCATCCAATGTTTCTTTTGAATAGGGTCAGGGATAAACTCTGCTTCATGTAGATGGGGAGCTTATTCCATAATGTGGGGATCCTTTGATACGCATATCGGTCCTTCCAGCAGGTTCTATTTATGTCTCAGACAAAGTCCAAGTCCATGGATCTAGTATTTCTGGTGCTGTTCATCTTGCAGACATGCAAGAAATACATCAGAGCTGGATCTGAGGATGCCTTCTATGCTAGGCATAGATCACCTCTCCATAACCTGTAGGAGACTGAGTACATAGGTAAGATGTTAAGGTGATCTGTTTATAACAGGGTATTTATACCTTGGATTCTCCTGGATTCTCCTGGTGAAAAACCTTTGAGGACATTCCGACTGTTGCATGTGCCTGGTTAGGTACATACCAAAGGGGACACTGTACTCAATAATGTGTCTGATAACCGCTGAGTAGAGTGGTACTATTAATTCCTTGAAACTGGATTCCATACCCTTGCTTATGACTTGGACGACATAGAACGATTTTCTTACTATCTTGGCTACATGTTAGTTGAATGCCAGATTGCTGTCTACATATGTTCTTAGATCCCTAACTATCGAGTCAACTTCAAGGGATGTTTCATTGATGAAGTAATTAGCTTAGGTGGATGATTTCCCAAAGGGCATGATAATAAATTTATTTGTATTGATTTTTAATCTATGGCTTTCACATCAGTCATTTGCTTGCGTTAGACCCTCTTGTAGGATGTTAGTGTTATAGGTGGAATTTTTGATAGCTCCCAATTTACAGCCATCTGTGAACTTGGTGAGCCACAGGCATTTGACATTAGCCTTGACTTCCAAAACATAGATGTCACCCAGGAACAGGCCCAACACGGAGCCCTCGGATGCTCTGCTGTTGACCAGTCTCTTGGTGAGTGTGGTATCACCGATCCTGACTTCTTGGGTTCTATGTGTGAGCAGCTGACAATCCCCCAAGTCATGTAGGGATTTATGCCTAGTATTGAGAGTTTGTCAATGATACACGAGTGGGGTATTGTATTGGATGCCTTGGCTAGATCAAGGTAGGCAGTATGCATTATGCACCATTTTCCCCTTATCTATAGTCATGATGACCCTCTCTAAGAAGTCTACCAGGTTAAGTAGACAAGACCTTCCTTAAACAAAGTCAAACTGGGATGGGTCCAGTGTCTGGTGGTTGCCAATGCCCTTGTTGATCATTTTCATGATAATTCATTGCATGGCTTTGCATATTAGGCTTGTCAGGATGATGGGTCTGTAGTTCCCAGGGTCAGCTGATGGTCCATTTTTATGAAAAGGGATGACTTTTGTGACCTGACATTCACCTGGCACATAACCTATTTTGAGGCTATAGTTGAAGAATGCCTCAAGTGGTCCTGTTAGGTCATGTTTTGGGCTACTTAGGAGGCAACCAGGGATATTATCAGGGCCCACTGAAGCACTGTTTTTGGCCTTAGTGTGTGCCTCCAGGACTTGCTTCCTGTGATAGTTGAGGGGGATGTGTTTGAAGGGATTTCACAGGGATTTTGGGGGGGGGGGTAGCTGAAGTTACAGCTAAATTTATCAGCCTGTAGATTTCCTGTGTCACTCACCATCAGTTCTGCAAACTGCTGAGTATTACCTTTAAGGTTCCTGACATATGTGAAGAAGGCCTGGTGATTTTCCATAGCATGGGAAGCTATCCTGACCTTGTAATTGGCCTTGTTGGACTTTATTAGACCTCTTAGTTTCTTTTTCATTTGAATCAGGAAGCTCTTGTCTCTATGAGAGTTGCTCTTTCTGATTCTGGCCATGACTTAATTTTAGTTATATAGCCTGTTAAAGTAAGGATTCCAAACAATGTACTTTGTTTTAGATGTTAGGTCTAGGCTGTCTTCTAGTAGGTACGGCAACCTCAGTGCAACCATTTCCATGTCTGTACAGGGTTTCTGTAAACAATTCTGCATAGCTAGCTGTGTTCAGAGGGTTTGATGGAGCCATGAATTTTGATAAACTATTGCTTAATAGGATGTAGTTTGCTTTAGTATAGTTCATGTTATGGGTTTAGTTGGGTTTTCCAGGATGATTTTTATTTTGATGGAGACAGCTTTGTAGTCAACTACACCAATGAGGATGTGTCACAGAGGGGTACAGGTGCAATGCCCTCTCATGTTGGGGAGTAATAGTTCCGATATGTTTGATCCTCTCATTTGAGAGTGCACTATCTGATCCAGGGTGTTTGTGTTGATAAAGTCCAAGAAGCACTGTGCCTGTGAGTTAGAGGCAGAGTATGTTTCCCAGTCCCTAGAGGTGTAGTTAAAGCCTTCCATGAATAGGAGATTTAGTGGGAAGGTGAGCACCTTTGTTAGGTGTGGGTAAGTGTTTTGAGTTTTGTGGGTTATACAGAGTGACCTGTAACTGGCCAGGACATGGTAGGGAACATTGACTATGGAGACTTGGACATGGATGAACTCCAGGGCACCATCCTGTTTAACCAACTTTGAATTGTATTTGCTGCTAATGTAGATTGGGACACCTCCACCTTTAGACCTTGTATGTGCTACTGTTGGTCTAAATGTGTGAAAGGCACTGTAGCCTTTTAATGCTGGAATACTTTCTGTGGCTTTAAACCAATACTTCTGCATTCCTTTTCAGTCTGAGACTATATGTTCTCATTCTCTGTTGATGTTCTCAAACTAATCCAATGTCCAAAGTATTGAACTTCTCGCCAAAACAACTTTTTTTCTTTATTAAACTTGATTCATGACTCTTCAGTGGTCTAAAGCACAGCCTTCAGCCTCTTATCATATATTTCTGCCTATTAAGCTCAGAAACCGAAATGTCATTCATCAAAAGCACTGTGCTCTAATGGTCTTTGAGGAGTTTACTCATTCCAGGCTGAATTATTTCAAATGCAGAGGTAATTACAAAAGGTAACTGCCAAAAACAGACTCTTCCAACTTGAGTAATGAATGTTGTCGACTTTGTATTTGTCAAAACCCACTGGGTGCATCTTACATACAGGGCATACTTGCCATAGTTAACTAGAGTCCTTTATCATTCGTTGTAGGCAGGATAACCCTCTCCCTTTTGACTGCATCATTCAGATGTTTCAAGTTAACACAAGTTCTCCCTTTGCCATTTTCCTTTACTAATGGTAGCATTGGACACCCATCTGTAGCCTCAATGACCATATCATTTACCCCAAGACACTGAGTACAACATCCACAAACAAACTCACAGTTTTTTTTTTCAGTTCTGGCAATTAAATCCAATTTGTATAAAGTGGCTCTACAAAGCTGATTGTTTACATAAAAGCCCCAAAAAACATAGATTCAAAGCTTATATTTGCACTTTTTCCATTGTCATGTCTAGGAATTTCTCTTTGCATCTGACCTTCCCACATGAGCTGAATACTCCCGTTTCTTCACTGACCAGCTTTGGACATTTTGAGATGCTTCATTATACACCATGGGCAGGATTCACGAAGGCTTGCACGGAGTCTAAGAGTAGTGTAAGACTCCATGCAGCCCTCGCGATCCAGGAACAGCCCTAAATTCTGTGTAAGAGACCAGCTAAAACTTCTCTTACACGGAGTGGGCGTGGATATGCTAATCACCTCACTTGCAGATGAAAAGCATGCAAATGAGGTAGATTAGCGATCCAGGAAGCCCAAAGCAGCCCATGTAAGAGCCGTTTTAGCTGCATAAATGTACTCAGTTGACAACTGAGTACGTTTCTGCAAAAAACACAATGGAGCCATGTCAGCTACAAATAAAGGGTGCATATGTGTCAGGCAGCATGCCAATGGCCAAATATGTGGCCAATGGCAAGGTACCCCGATGCAAATATGAGAAATAAATAATTTTTTTAGCCCCGCGCAAACGGGCTGCACTGTATAAAACATAAAAATGAAGGTTATAAACCCACAAATGTGGGTTTTATGCAATACATGGATTTACAATGCAGGGACCAGCAGACCAAAAACAACATGGCCACAATTTAGTGGTTGCTAAGGGAGGAAGCTGACTCTAAGACATGTAACTAAGCATTAGTAGGCAATCTGATGTAAATGAGTGTTAGGATACTGAATTCCACTGTCACATAGCAAATGAGCACATTCTGAGTAGTGTAAGAGATACATAAGGGGGAGGAATAGAGTAGGAGATAGGTGACATCACAGGGGGGAATGGCAGAAAGAAATGCAGTTCATTGGAGGTCAGTGTTACATGACAGATGTCAGACATATATCATGGAAAGAGGAGTGCCACAAGATAAGCATGGGAAAGTCAAGAAATGGAAGGTGTACACTGTTGCTTACACCAAAGTTTCTTGCTGGGCATGCATGCGCACGTGTGCACGCCATGAGGCGCAAGTAGGGCAGTGTGCGCGCATGTAAGGCAGACTGAGCATGTGGGAGCCTGTTGGCAGACTTGTAAGACTGTTTGCGCTGGTGTGCGTGCGTTTTAACCAGAATAAGCAGATTCTGGACCGTGTAAGCATGTGTGCACGCGTGTAAGCCACTATGAGCGTGTTTCTGCTGGTATGCGCGTTGCTCCCCCCTGAGGAAACAGAAAGGTAAAAGGAAGCAACAGAATTAGTAGGAAGCTAGCAGGGAATGCTGCTGGAGCTAGCAGGTGAAAACAATTAGAAGCAGGCAATTACACAGGCAGAATAG
Organism: Protopterus annectens; assembly: GCF_019279795.1. Taxonomy (NCBI): domain Eukaryota; kingdom Metazoa; phylum Chordata; order Ceratodontiformes; family Protopteridae; genus Protopterus; species Protopterus annectens. The sequence goes on from NC_056744.1 coordinate 796,133,826, forward strand.
TAGCTCAGCCAAGCACTTAAAACTCTGCAAACAGCAGTGCAGGATGTTTCTCTCAAGAGACACTGCAAGACAGGAGTAAGCTATTAGAAGTGAAAACTAAAAAAGCTGAACTCAGAGCAGAAATGCTAGGGGCTGCCATAGCTGTCATAAGGATACATAGGCTACTTGCTGAGGGTGGTGACAATGCAAATGGTGCCAGACAACCCACAGTGAGGAGACAGAGAAGAGTGTACAGGCCCAGGGTCACCTACCACGGGTTACATGAGCTGGAGATAGTAGAGCGCTATAGAGTAGACAGAGACCTCCTGCAGCAAATTGTCGAGCTGTGCAGGCCACGCCTCACACACAGAACCAACAGAGGGGAACCCATCCCAGTGGAAACCAAGGTATGTGATGGCCTAAGAATACTAGCAACAGGTACCTTCCAGAGACCAACTGGTGATATGATGGGGATATCACAGGCATCAGCCTCTAGGGTACTGCACCAGTTCCTGGATGCCATGTCAGCACATGTCGGTGATCATGTATATTTCCCCAATGTCTGTGAGGCATTGACCAGCAATATGCATCTCTTCCAGCAAATAGTGGAATACCCTGAGGTAGTGGGTGCAATAGACTGCACGCACATATGCATCAAAGCACCAGCCGGTGAGTGAGGTAGGGCCTACATTAACTGCAAGGGCTTCCCCTCCATCAACTGCCAGGTCATGTGTGATGCCCAGGGCATAATAATGAATGTGTGTGCTGGCTGCCCTGGGAGCTACCATGATTCCCATATCTGGCATTTGACGCAGCTGTACCAGACATTTGCCAATGGGGACATCCCACATGGACACCTAGTGGGGGATGCAGGTTATGCACTGGAGCCGTGGCTGATGACACCCATCAGAAACGCACACACCTGAACAGGAATGCCATAATGAGGCACACGCACAAACACATAATGTAATAGAGCGTGTGTTTGGGCTGCTCAAGTCACGGTTCCGGTGTCTGGACACATCTGGTGGAGCCTTGCAGTACTCACCAACTGCATGTACCCAAATTGTCATGGTATGTGCTATGCTACATAATATGATCTTGCGAAAACAGCTGCAGCAGGACCAGCATAGCGCCGGGCCAAACAACCCCCCACCATTGCCAAGGCCATCACAGGCAGAGCGTTACTCGGAGGAGGAACAACCTGAGCCTGCCCTAGTAGGTAGAAGGAGGCGTGCCCAGTATGCCCTGGCCTTGGCAAAGAGGCAACGCATAGCACATACACTGGCTCAGTAGGAACCCTGGGAATGATACCCCTCTCTGACTCACTCATATAATAACAGGGATGCCTAAAATGACATAACCTGCTCTCAAACATGTACAGGGAGTGTAGTATGTGCATCCGACACAGGCAGCCCTGCAGCACCACCTGAGGCATGAATGCCATGTGTTAAGCAATGTAACACCATGTAGTATATGCACACTTGATGACCCTGACTAACATCCTACCCTCACCAAGCATGATGCCACAATATGACGATGAGATGATCAATTGCAATAATTGGCTGAAGTATTGCAGTTAGTCAAAGGGGATCCAATGTGTTCCAGCCTGGGATGACATGCTGAGCATGACATGATGCTGCACCTGCTAGGGGTGGCGTGCACCTATCAGTCCAGGCCTTATGGATACTGGCAAAGGCTGTTGTTACCCACAGCGTGCCCTGAATAGGTAAGGCTCAAAACACAAATCCACCTCCATAGGTATCACAAGGGATAAGAACCTAGATGTAATGCTACCCAATGCCAGAAGTCTAAACAGCAAGATGCATGCAGTCCAAACTCCCCCAGTATGGAGAATGTTGATGTCTGTCCTGTAACAGAAAACTGGGTCAAGGCTTACAACAGCACCCTAACACTACCAGGTTACACCTCATACTGTGCTGTACAACCTCAAAACATGGAACAAGCTACAAAAGGTGGGTGACTAGCAATAATTGTCAAGGATAACCACACCCACATGTTGGTACCACAACAAGAAGCAGCATGGACTAGCCATGGTCAAGTAACAGTGGTTAAAACTGCCTCCCAGTTTATAGCCTGCTACAGACTACCATCCTGACACCAGGAACTGCACCTGACCTATGTTGGAATACATGAATATATCAAGCCCTCCAAACCACATTATATTGGGTGACTGAAAATACCCAGACATAGACTGGGAGCATTATACTAGCTCCAACACTGTAGGACAAAAGTTCCTAGAATCCATAAACCAAAATGCCCAGGAACAACTTACCACTCCCACAAGAGGGGTAAGCATACTGGATGTGATAATCAGCAACATGGGTACTGGATGGCAAGATGAGAAGTGTATCCCTCACTGGTAAGACCAGACCATAGAGTAATCACACTGAATATACACATCCTGACCACAGTCCCTGGCCAGAAAACCACAGTGAAAAACATGTGTAAAGCAAAGGTTGCACTCCTCCAAACTGATGTGGAATCCATTAAAGGCCCTGTGCAGGTGCAAAATATGGGCCACACCTCAGAACCTGTTATACAGGCATTCCATGAACACTGCCAGGAATGCTTGGATTATGCAATCCCAAATAAAACCAAGACACAATGCCATACACGCAGGCATCTGGCATGGTGGACTCCAGCCATTACCAAACCATGCAAATGAATGAGGAAGCTACTACATGATAGAGCAAACATAAAAAGGGAAGTAATCACTGATCAGTAGTATGGCAATAAAATATGTCCACACATACAATCCACTAAGGCTAGCTACAACAAGTTGAATCTGTGAATCTTGAGGCAATGTTACACCTGTCCCAAGTACACAGACAACCCTCAACTCCCCCCAAGAAATACAAATATATGTGAGAGATGCAACCATTTATCCAAACCGGAGGCTGAGCTCCCTCAACTCAGTACTGTCAAAACTAGTCAGGAGGAGAAGGTAACCACACACACCACAAACCCAGTCCCACATAGACCTATCACAACTGCAAACCAAAGACATAAACACAGAAAAACATTCTCGGAGGCCCTAATTACAAACACACCACACCAACAGAGGCCTCCAAAGCAGAGACCCAAGCAACCACAACCTCCAAACATAGCACATGCAACACATAGTACACAAAGCTGGTGTGCCAAACAGTCACAGGCCAGAAGGAGAAACAACATTCTTGATACAGTTGTAATAGGTGACTCCATAGTCAGACACACTGCTGTCCCACTCACCAGACTGAACATGGGAAAGGGTACAGTAAGCTGCCTGTAGGCTGCTACAATATGCCAAATAACACAAGTAAGCAGGTCACCCCAAAGCAAGTAGAAATATGATGCAGTCATTGTCCATGCTGGTGTAAATGACCTGAGATGTACCTCCCCGGACTACATGAAAAGAGACATAGATGAGCTCTCCGATTATGTAGTCCAGGCCAGTATGACACTGACCGTTTCCAGCATCCTACCCTCACCAAGAATGATGCCACAGCACAAACACAGAATGATCAGCTTTAACAAGTGGCCCAATTACTGGTGTCATTCCAAGGGGATCCAATGTCTGTCTGCTTGGGATGTCATGCTTGACAAGCCACGCTGCTGTTCCAGGGATGGCTTGCACCTGTTACCCCTGGGCATCTGGATATTGGATAAGGCTTTTGCCACCTCCATAGTGCCTTTCGTAGGCAAGGCTGAAAAGACTAACCCACCACCCTAGAAAACATAAGTGGAAAGAAACATAAGGGTAATGCTGACCAATGCCAGACGTGTAAACCTCAATATGCATGCTCCCGAGGCCCTCCCCAGTATGGAGAACATTGATGTCCGTGCAGTGACAGAAACCTGCAGCAAGCCTCCTGACAGCACACCAGCACTACCAGGTTATACCTCATATCATGCGTTATGGCCCCAAAACCTGGACCAAAACATAAAAGGAGGGGGAGTATCCATATTCAGCACAGACATCCATATGTTCAGGTAACTGACAATGCACGAAGCATCGGAGACCACCCATGTGCAACTAACCATAGGCAAAACTGCTGTACAGTCTGTAGCATGCTACAGACCACACTCTCACACACAGGAACCCCACCCAGCCGTCCTGAAGACATTGGACAGTATGAATGTCCCACCAAATACCAAACAAGGTACTCACAAATTACCACATAGGTGGTAAACCATTATGTATGGAAGGAGTAATCAGGGACCTAGGGACACAAGTGGACAGTAACCTGTTATGTGACACTCACATTGCCAACGTGGCTAGGAAGACTGTCTATATTGGACACCGTATCATGAAAGGATTCACATCTACGTCAACAGAGGTCATTGTGCCCCTATACTGTTCTCTTATCAGACCCATAATCTAGTACAATGCCTCATTTGGGATGTACCTTACCTGACACCTGCAGCAGTTAGAAAGACCTCAAAGGTACCTCACCAAGAGGATAAAGGGTCTCAAATATATGTCATATGCTGCCTGGCTGTAGACACCCCAGCTGAATGCAGTCACATACTGCCTACACAGAGGCATTGTATGCCTGTTGTACAAGGCCATGTCCAACACAGGAGTAATGGACATGCTCCACCCCAGAAAACCCAAAGCCATCGGAGCTGTGAGAGTGAGAGATGTCAACCTCAACACATAATGAAATAGGATGTGCTGGAGGGACAGATACATAACCCAGAGGCTCCCTACACCCTGGAACAGAATCCCACTCCATGTTAGGCAGAGCCCCTCACTGACACTCTTCAACAGGAATCTTGCCAAGTGGATGAATGATCGTAGATGTACACTGGGGGTCTTCACTGTGTCACGTCCAGACAGAGGCACAGTAAAGTAAATCATAAACGGCCATAATATTCACATAGCAAGGGGTGGCAAAAGCCATACACACTCTGGCTAGGCTTATAAATGCCCTAGGGTGGATAGCCTAGTATGAACCTATCAACCTATGAAGATACAAATTGTACAGGACACTAAGGATAATCACAAGGCTTTCTTAACTGATGGTAGGAACCTTGTTGGGAATTCACAGATATGCTCTGAATAACTCAAATATTACAAACAACATACCAAACACACACACACACATTGCCAACATCCAACCTGACAGTTGCAGTGCAACCCCCCCCCCCCCAGAATGCAAAATATCTATCCCAGCAGACTGCTGACCCCCTGACATTGCAGATGCTGAGGTAACAGCCAGCATCTACAAAGCAAAACACACAGCAGTAATGGTATGAGATGGTGTCCTGGGCTGAGTCCAACATGGACTCCAAGAAGAATGGAATGCCAAATCACACTACTGCTCAATGTCAGCCTTACCACAGGATATGTACCCAAAGAGCAGTGTACAACAACAGTGGTCCTTCTCAACAAAGGTGTTGCCTGAATGGATACTGCAAACTACCACCCCAGAATCCTGACAAGCTTGGTCTGCACAGCTATGGAAAGGATCAGCATGTACCGCAAACATAAAGATATTGGGGACCTACTGACACTGGACCCTACCCAGTGTGGCTTTCTTAAGTGCAGATCCTGCCCCTTAAACATGTTGGACTCATTTGAAACAGTCATTAAGGTCATTGATGAGGGCAATGTGGTCCACACAGTGTAGGTGGACCTTGCAAAGGCTTCCATACAATACCCCACATGTTCATTATAGATAAGCTCACCAGCTTAAATATAAACTCCTATGTCAGTAGAGGGGTTGCAAACCAGACCAAGGACAGAAATGACATGGTCAGACATGCTGCAGCCATGTCAGACTACAAACCAGATATAACTGGCATCCCACAAGGCTTGGTCCTGGGCCTCCCTCGTTTGGTATATATGTCCCATAGGTACAGGCCAACATGGAAGGACTGTGTCTGAACATGTTTGCAGAGGACTACAAACTGGCCACCATATCTGACCCTCCAGCTGACACAAGCATCCCACAAAAGGGCCACATAGAAACAGACAACTGGTGCCATAGCTATGTTAGCAAGCTAATTGCAGAAAAGTGTATAGTCAACCCCTGTGGATATACAGTAAGTGCCCACCAATTACCACATAGGTGTTAACCCATTAAGTACTTAACATGTAATGAGAGACCTGGGGACACAAGTTGATAGATATCCTGCATTGGACAAGCATGTGGATGTAGTGGTTACAGAAACATACCATATACCCACCTAATCATGAAGGTTGTCAGATCTAGATAAGGGGAGGTCATTGTGGCTCTGCAGTCATCCTTCATCAGCGTTACAATTGACTACAATAGCCCCTGTGGGATGTACCTCAGCAGACACCTCCATCAACTGTAAAGTCCCCAAAAGTACCTCACCAGGAGTATCAAAGAGCTTGAACAGATGCCATGTGTTGCCTGATTAAACAAACTGCAGCTCCACACACTGCCATATTGCCCACCCAGAGGCAAGCTGTGCCTGATGTATAAAGCCATGTCCAAGCTGGAATCAATGAACATGCTGCACCTTGTACAATCTGAATGGCAGTGAGCTATGCACGAGAGACCTGAACCCCAGCACTGACATACATAGGACAAGCTGTACTGAATGATCCATAACACAGAAGCCACCCCCACTCTTGAGTAAACTCCCAGTACAGGTTAGCCAGAGAGTCACTCATCAACTCTCCTCAAGAGGAATCTTGATGAGTGGATGGGAGATGGTAGGTTTACCCTGGGTATCACTGTTATGTCACGGGTAGACGGAGGCACAGTATACTAACCATGACATATGTCATGGCAAACTCCACTTACAATGTGTGTCGAAGGACAAACACATTCTCCGACTAGCATTAGAAATGGCCTAGGGTACATCGCTAATGTTTGCCAATGTACACCTATGTTGTGGAATACACTACCAATGTTGGACAAGCCTGGTTTAAGTAGTTCATATCTGAACATAATGCAACATGGTCAGATGTGCACAACTGGCCCCTAACCAGGCTGTTGTGCTCACTATGAAAATGTAAAGCAGTGATAGGACTAAAGCCCAGGATACTGTCCACCACAGTGAAAGTACTGAACCAGTACACTATACGGTACTACAGTGTTAGGTCAGTATGAAAGGATGTTGAAAACTGTATGCAAAGTATCCCATGCAAACCCTGCAGGCACGGTATAATCCCTGTTGTGCTCAGACACAAAGCAGTTGGACAGTAACTACACAACATGACACACAACACACAACCATAAACGTGAGATATTGTTGAAGTTCACACTCATCCACAAATGTGATAGGCTGCAGAGTTCAACATATGGAAAGCTCACAATGGGCATGCTCGCACACTTTGATAAATGAGACATATGTCAGACAACATGCCATGGAAAGCCTGAACTGGGCATGCTCACACACTTAGGCCAAATCTCAGTTTAGCAGTTGGCCACACATATCTGGTATTTGTACGTGTTATTCCAGGAACCAACCACATTACAGCAATCTGCCCAGTGCACACAGTTAAATGACTACAGAGACATACGTGATATAGTAGATCCCTCTCATATTCAAACATCTTCCACAGATACACAAGTTGTTCATAGAAACAGGAAATGCTATGGCAATAAAGACCTGCAAACAGTCTATCAGCAACAAATATTGTGCATCTGACAATTAAACATATGGGTGTAGAGGTCAACACTAGGCTGTTTGCCCTCGGGAATGACAGCTTAGCCAGAGTGTGCTTGGCATCTGCCTCCCCAGTACAGTAGGCTACTGTGCCACTGTAAAGTAGGTCACATAAGGCACCGTGTGAGGCTAGTGTGCTGTGCCTCTGTCAAGCAGGGACACAGTGGAGATCCCAGGGGTTGAATTTGCTAAGCCACATCCATGTTCTTGGTGTGTGCTGGAAGAGGGTTGGTGAGGACCTCTAACAGTAAGTGGGCGTCAATAACAGACTGAGGGGAGCCTTATCTGCATTGTCTGGACAATTTCACTGTCAACACTTTGTTGTGATGATTATGAGGGATTGAAGTGTCGTGCCAGTACTGTTCAGAGATGTCCTTCCTCTGTGGGCTACTGCTCTGCAATGTATTAGCTCACTCTGTCTGTTGGACAGCTCATATATGGCTGGTGTACACCTGACAGGTGTCCTGTTGTGGAGCAGTCATGGGTATATTTGGGATAGCATGATCAATGCAAACCTTCCACATGCTCATAGAATGCAATTGTCAAGGATTATGTAGAGTAGCCTGTATACTCCCCCAGCATGGGTCCTTTGAAGTCTTCAACCCCAGTCTTCACAAGTGTAAAGTCTGCTTTTGATAAATACACTTTGTTTGCAGTGACAACCTTGCCTGGGGGTGGGGATGGGATATGGATGTCCAGGGAAAGGTGGGTATGGTCAGATATCAACAATGGTGGTCTACCTCTGGTGTGGAACAGTGAGTACCCATGTTGCAGATGGTCAGGTGCAATATGTATTCCCCCTTGTGGCTGTTGTGAGTGGTTCTGCCATAGCACATGGACTCACAAATTGTAGTGACTGTAGGGTAATGTTGTAGAGGCCTGAGTAGTTCCCACACACAATATACCTGTACCTGACGTTAACAACTGGAATGGTGTATGTGAACACCTGCATATCTTGGCACTGTTCCCAGGGAAGCAAAGTGTGTGTCCTGGATGTGGGTGGGGTGGTCCAAACTGGTTGTGTTGTGTGTTACAGGTCCTGTGGTCATGAAGCATGGTATAGAACATAATCTGCCAGTGCGATGTGCATATCTGACCCTGAAGTAGGTGGCTGAAAATGCATATATATGCTATCCCCCACCTGACAGGTAGTACTAGATGTACATACCTCTGTATAAATAATGATGTCAGCACCCTATAAATACTGCAGGTGCAAAACAAATGCCCAGTAATTTGGATAGTGCGCTCTGCTAATGCTTCTCCCTCAAGTGTCATAATATAATTAGGTAGGGGTTTGAATCCTGCAAATGCTGTGGGTGAGTGGGGTTGGTGTGTGTGCAAGGCTGTGTGAGGGAAATGTCCCTTTTGGCAACTGGGAAAACACACTACAGGATGCACATTCCCCTTTCTAAACACTGATGATGTCAGCACCCTATAAGTACAGCAGAAGAAGGGAAACCTCCCAGTAATGCGAATAGCGCACTCTGCTAATGCATCTGTCTCAATTGTTATAACATAGTTAGGTAGGGGTTTGAATCATGCAAATGCTCAGTGTGTGGGGAGGGGTGTTAGTGTGTGTGCAATTCTGTATGAAAAAATGTCCCTTTTTGGCAACTAGGAGAACACACTACAGGATGCACATTCCTCTTTCTAAACACTGATGATGTCAGCACCCTATAAGTACAGCAGGAGAAGAGCAACCTCCCAGTGATGCGAATAGTGCGCTACGCTAATGCGTCCATCTCGAGTGTCATAACATAGTTAGGTAGGGGTTTGAATCCTGCAAATGCTCAGTGCGTGTGGAGGGGGGTTAGTGTATGTGCAATTCAGTATGAAAAAAATGTCCCTTTTGGCAACTAGGAGAACACACTACAGGATGCACATTCCCCTTTCTAAACACTGATGATGTCAGCACCCTATAAGTATAGCAGGAGAAGGGAAACCTCCAAATAATGCGAATAGCGCGCTCCGCTAATGCGTCCGTCTTGTGTTTCATAACATAGTTTGATAGGGGTTTGAATCCTGCAACTAGCAAGTGTGTGTGGTGGAAGTAGGGTGTGTGCAATTACATGTGTGAGAGAACTGACCCTTTTGCCAACCAGTACAACACACCAGCTGCTGCATATTCCAGTCTCTACACAGAGATGATGTCAGCACCCTACAAGTACAGTGGAAGAGGGCAAATCTTCCAGTAATGCAAATAGCACACTCTGCTACTGCATCTCTCACTACTGTCATAGCACAGTTAGTTATGGCTTTGAATTCCACACATGCCACGTGTGTTTTTGTCACACAGAATGCCCATGGGTGTGGGTTGTTGTTCACAATAATGCATGACATCGATTAAACCAGTAATGGCAATGGACACAGATGATGTATGTGTGTGCCAAATACGCATATGTACCTGTGACCTTCAATAGTTCCCATGTCTGACGCCTGCCACATGTGAATACATGGTATTTGCATTGGATAACATTATGACTGTGGTCTTCTGTGTGGGTGCTGCATGTGGTATGTGTATATACAGTGTGAGATGTATATGGTATCATCCTAGCAGTGAGGGATACACATCTGGTCTGGGGCATATAGTCTACATGTTGTTGATGAACAGGTGCTGCATGTTTTCACCTGTTGTGGGAGTGGTAACAAGTTGTTCCATAGCAATGCAGTGACTACATGCTAGGAACCTTTCAGCTAGGGTGCTGTAGCTACATTAATTCATCAGCATTCAGTAATACGTCAGCATTCCTGGTGAGGGTATGATGCCAACCAAGGTCAGGGTCATACCAGCCTGTGCCACATGCTCAGAGAGCCCTTCCATTTTCCCTATCATGTAGTCCAGGGAGGTACATCACAGGTCAGCCATAGTGGCATGGACAATGACTGAGTCATATGTGTCCATGCCTCTGACTGACCTGTATGCTTGTGTTATGTGGTGGACCATACTGCCCCACGGGCATATCACTGTGACCTTCACCTTGTCCAGCCTGGTGAGCGGGACCTCACTGTACCGGACAATAAAGGTACCTAACACAACTGTAGCAGGTGTGTTGTCTAGCCGTACAGGCTGTGACTGTTTGGCACACAGGATTTGTGTGCTATGTGTTGCACGTGCTGTGTTCTGGCTTAACGTATGCCTGTGTGCCAGCTGCAGAGGTGTCTGATGCTCAGGCAGGATGCTATTCTGAGGCTCCACGAATGGCCCAGTGTGTTTATGTGTTTGGATTGCTGTCAGTGTAGGTCTACATCAGACTGGTATTTTAGTCACTGTAGTATTTCATGCCACCTGACAGGTTATGCCAGTACTGGGTTCAGAGTGCTTAGTCCCCATTTTGGCTATGTGGTTGCATCTCATACATGTGCTGTACGCCCATGTGTAGGGGAGAGGGTTGACTGTGTACATGTGGCAGCTGTGACATTGCCACATGACCCACATATTCCACAACTGTACCATAGAGGTGACTGACAAGTGACCTTTGCACATGCTACCATAGTATTGTGATTGCCATGGTGATTAACAGCACATAGGGCCAATGAGGAACAAGGTACATAGGTTCATAGGTTTATAGGTTCATACTAGGCTATCTGCCCTAGGGCATTTATAAGCCTAGCCAGAATGTGTTTGGCTTTCGCCACCCATTTTAAATTTATTTTGCTATGCCCTTTTTCGAGGTTAGTATACTGTGCCTCTGCCTAACAGTGACACCGAAGTGATACCCGGGGTAAACCTACGATCTCCCATCCACTCATCAAGATTACTCTTGAAGAGAGTCAATGAGGGACTCTGCCTAACCTGGACTGGGATTTTATTCCAGAGTGAAGGGAGCCTCTGGGTTATGAATCTGTCCCTCCAGCATGTCCTATTTATTTCAGTGCTAAGGTTCAAGTCTCTCGAGTGCGTAGCTCGATGGGATTTGGATTTTCTGAGGTGCAGCATGTCCATTAATTCCAGGTTGGACATGGCTTTACACGTCAGGCACAGATCGCCTCTGAACAGGTGGTATGCCACTGAGTAGAGCTGGAGTTTCTTTAACCGGGCAGCATATGGCATCTGTTTGAGCCCTTTGATCCTCTTGGTGAGGTACTTTTGGGGTCTTTCCAGTTGCTGCAGGTGTCTGGTAAGGTACATTCCAAAAGGGGCATTGTACTCAATTATGGGCTTGATGAGGGATGAGTAAAGAGGCACGATGACCTCCCCTGATCTAGATGTGAATCCCTTCATGATTAGGTGGGCTATATAAAATGTTTTTCTAAGCACTTTGGCCATGTGGTTGTCAAATGAGAGATTGCTATCAACTTGGGTCCCCAGGTCCCTAATTACTTCTTCTGTACTTAATGGATTACCACCTATGTGGTAATTTGTGGGCACTTTGTTTTTGCCAAAGGGGATGACTGTACACTTTTTGGCATTTAGCTTGAGGCCATGGCTCTGACACCAGTTGTCTGTTTCTATGAGGCCCTTTTGGAGGATGCTTGTGTCAGCTGGAGAGTCGATTATGGCACCCAGTTTACAGTCATCTGCGAACTTGGTCAGCCACAATCCTTCCATGTTGGCCTGTACCTCCGAGAAATATATACCGAACAAGAGAGGTCCCAGGACTGAGCCTTGTGGGACACCACTTGTAACTGGTTTGGAGTCTGACATGGCTCCAGAAATTCTAACCATGTGGGTTCTGTCCTTGAGCCAGTTTGCAACCCATCTAGTGACATAGGGGTTTATATTTAAGCTGGTGAGCTTATCTATAATGCCCAAGTGGGGTATTGTATCGAAGGCTTTTGCGAGGTCCAGGTAGGCTGTGTGGACCACCTTCCCCTCGTCAATGGCCTTGGTGACTGTTTCAAAGAAATCAACCAGGTTTAAGAGGAAGGATCTGCCCTTAACAAAGCCGAACTGGGTAGGATCCAGTGTCTGTAGATCCCCAATATCTTTATTTATGAGGTCCATGATGATCCTTTCCATAGCTTTGCAGACCAAGCTAGTCAGGCTTATGGGGTGATAATTTCCAGGATCCGTTGAGGCACCACCTTTATGGAGAGGGACCACTGTTGCTCTATGACACTCTTTGGGCACATATCCTGTAGTAAGGCTGAGATTGAACAGTAGTTTTATGTTTGGGTTTAGCTCTTCTTGGAGTTCATGTAGGACACAGCCCGGGACACCGTCTGGTCCCATTGATGCTGTGTTTTTTACTTTGGAGAGGGCGGCTCTTACCTGAGCATCTGAGATGTCAGGGGGGGGCAGCACTCTGCTGGGATAGATATTTGCCCTTTTGGTGGAGGGGAGAAGTTTGCTGAACTTGTCAGCTAGGATTTTGGCAATGTCTGTGGGTTCGGTGTATTTTTTGTCATTTTGGACTAATTCTGAGCATATCTGGGAATTACCACCCAGGTTCCTAACATAACTAAAGTAAGCCTTGTGATTATCCTTAGTGTCCTGTCCAATTTTTCTCTCGAAGCTGGCCTTAGACAATTTTATGAGTGCCCGTAGTTTTTTGCTAATACTGATCAGTGATGCCTTCCATTTTTGGGATTTTGCTCTATCATTTAGTAGCTTCCTCCTTCTATTATATAGTTTGTTTATGGCTGGGGTCCACCAGACAGGACGTCTGCCTTTGGAGGATTGGGTCTTGGTTTTATTTGGGATTGCATGATCCATGCATTCCTGAAGGTGTTCATAGAATGCGTTTATAAAGGATTCTGTGGTCTGGGCTGTATTTTCCACAGGGCTAGGGGCTTTGATGGATTCCACCTCGGTTTTGAGGAGTGTGAAATTTGCTTTAGAGAAGTTTTTCACTGTGGTTTTCTGGGCAGGGGGTGGGGTCGGGATGTGAATATCCAGTGAGATTAGTTTATGGTCTGATCTTACCAGTGAGGGATACACTTCTGGTCTGGAGCATAGAGTCCCCATGTTGGTGATGATAAGATCCAGTATGTTTTCCCCTCTTGTGGGAGTGGTAACAAGTTGTTCCATAGCATTTGAGTTTATAAATTCTAGGAACCTTTGGGCTGGGGTGTTGGAGCTAGAGTAATGCTTCCAGTCTATGTTTGGGTAGTTGAAGTCGCCCAATATAATGGTGTTTGGAGAGACCTTCATATTTTCCAGTGTTCTCAGGAAGGCCGAGTGGGGTTCTTGGGTTTGGGAGGGTGGTCTGTAGCAGGCTATAAACTGGAAGGCAGTTTTACCCACTGTTAGTTGCACATGGATAGTCTCTGATGCTTCGTGCTTTGCCACCAACCTGGAGGTGTGGGTATCTTTGATGAATATCGATACTCCCCTCCTTTGTGGTTCGGTCCAAGTTTTGGGGCTGAAAAGCATGGTATGAGGTATAACCTGGTAGTGCTGGGGTGCTCTCGGGAGCCCTGAACCAGGTTTCTGTTACTGCGCAGATATCGATGTTCTCCATGCTAAGGAGAGTTTCGAGTGCGTGCATCTTGAGGTTTAGACTTCTGGCGTTGAGTAGCATTACTCTTAGTTTCTTATCCCTTGTGATACCTATGGAGGTGGGTTTGTCTTTTGAGCCTTGCCTAAAAAAGGCACTATGGGGGTAGCTGAGCCTTTGCCAATATCCGAAAGCCCAGGGGTGACAGGTGCAAGCCGTCCTTAGCGAAGCAGGTGGTTCAACAGAAGGTGAGTATGTGAGGGTGTAGTGCCTGTGATTAGTTAGCACTGGCATATATGACTGCTCACGTGGACAAATGCCAGGTAAGTCATATGCAATGTGTCACCGGCAGCGTACATGTGAACAGGACAAACAGTGACGTTCTGTCAAGTGAGACATGGACATACATATAGTAAGCTATACAGATGTCACTAGGAGTCCACAGAAGCTCTGTAACTCTGCATTGCAGGTGGGATCAGTGTTCCAGGGTAACTGCAAGCAAACATGCATGCAAACAAAGCTACAGTAAGCAGGGCTGCATGTAGTCCATTATACAACAAGCTGTACCACTTCCAGTAGGTGACAGTGCAAATATGCAGGCACTATACACATGTACATGGAAATACACAGATCAGATGGCTAGGGTCCAGTCTCAGCGCACACAAGTGTACAGACCATGTACCGTCAGGATGTACAATAACTGGATGGAAACCCAGGTGCTCATACCTGCAGTAATACACATGTCAAATAACAGACACTGAGCCTTCACTCAGTGGTTCCATACTTAGTAGGATGTATGCTACCTGGCCTACCACCACAGTATCCCTGACATTTATGGGGACTCTCCCTCCTGTGAAAGTTAGTTTTGTGTGTTGGGGCTGTCTAGCATGGTATGGGATGTGAGCTTGCAGTGCTAGGGTGTTCCTGTGTGTCCTGTACCAGTCATGTAGTACTGCACACATATTAACAACCTCAAACATCCGCATTGCAGATTCCAGTGTGGGCAACATGCCACTTGCAGTTTACATGTCCATCATTGCGTATCAATACTTTCATTACCTTATCCCCTGTGCTACCTATGTATGTAGCCTTCTGTTGACATCCTTACCACCAGTATGCCAACATGTGCAGATGATACACTATGATAGTTATCATGGGTGTAGACAACAGTACAAGACAATCATACCCTTACTGCATCAGACATGCTGGGATATACCCACAATTATATCAACACACAGTACTGTTAACAGCATGATACTATTACTACACATCTATGTAGTCACCCTGTGCATCAGCAACATGTTAACCTGTACCTGCACTGATGTTACAGATTGCAGGAGGTGGCACAGTTTCATCATATGCACAGGGTGTGAACTTGGTATGCCTGAGTCTGCCACTGATACCACCAATTGACATGTATGTGTATGTGTGTTGGTGAGGGACAGCAGTACAAGGTGGGGCAATGTTTATGCAGTGTGTGCATGTATGCGGTAGCCCTAGGTGTTGTCAATTCGCATGTGTGTATGGATGCACACAGTTCCACCTCATAGCTGCCATATACTGGTGTTTGTGGACAGCCACAGACTGTACCTGCCAGGACATACAGATCAGTGTCTCTGGCCACGGACACGGTACCTGTGCCTTGCTGGGGTGCTACGGACTGTATCCGGTACCAATCCAGACTGGGTACTGTCATCAGAAGCAGGTGTTCATTGACTGGACACAGATCCCTATCGGGCCTGTCCAGAGCCACGTGCACGTGGTCTCCTGGGGCGGTCTGATGACAGCACAGACCCAGCATTGCTGGGGCTGCTGCTGGCACTATGGGGGCAGTCGCGGCCCTGTTGTCATCCGTGACGACTGCCAGCTGTTGCTGTTGCTGGCATACGCCCACGTCGACGCCTCAACCGTCCACCATTGCCCTGGCTCATGGACATGTAGTTGTGGAACCGATCTAATATGTCCCCACAATGTCTGTCTATGACATCGGTGAAACTACGGATGGCAGCCGCAATGTCACGCATACTGTCAGTCATGGCTGTGCGACATGCTGTCAGCTCCCTCAGACCCTGTCTGGTGTACCGTTCCATACGTGACTGTGCCTGCATGACAGCCCGAAACATAGCTGAGGTTGTAAGACCTCTGTGGGCACGTGTGACAGGGGCAGTATGCTCACGGATGCTCCCACGAGAACCCTTGGACATCTGTCTGTGTGGTACCATCTCAGGGCCATGCCCATGGCTGCTGTGTGGGGAAGCATGTGCCACAGATACCACATTACCTTGGTCAATGCCCACTGTATCCTGTCCATCACCTAGGGACATTGGTGACAAAGGGTGTATTGGCAGGATAACTGTGCGCATTGATGGGATTGACAGCTGTGTACTGTCAATTGGCTGACCAATGATGGACTCTGGCATACCTTCTTGTGCCATTACACAGATGTCATCATTATCAGTACCCGTGGCACCTGATTCAGGTTCCCTGCTGCATGACACGAGAGCAGCACCAGAACCTGTCGGAGAAAAACAGGAAACACAGTTTACAATGTCTACACAATGTTACCAGTGATGCACACATGCACACATGCACAGGTGCACACATGCACACATGCATACATGCACACATGCAGACGTGCACACGTGCACAGGTGCACACATGCACACATTGAAAGGTGCACACATGCACACATGCACACATGCACAGGTGCACACATGCACACATGCGCAGGTGCACACATGCACACATGCACACAGTTGCACACTTGCACACTACTCAGTATGCGAGATATCAACACACAGACACAGACACACCTGCATGCATACACAGAGCACTACTCAGTGAGCCTAATATTACTATTACTATCGAGACTATTAAAGGTATTGTTAATACACACTCACCAGCATGGATAGGCTGCATTGCTGTTACACCGGAGGGACCTGTAGAAGTGAGGAAATTAATGTCAGTGGGCACAACTGTGCTACTGTTACTGAGTATGATACAGGTCAGTAGTACAACAGTCGCCTTTCACAGGTCAGCTGCTGATATTGAGAATATCACACTTGCACATTAAGTACTATGATGACAGCTACAAACCAAGGACACACCTCACACATGCATTAACTACCAGTGTACACAACAGTCAACTATACATATGGCATATTACCTGCACGCTCGTAGTCTTGCTGCTGTGTGGCTCCAGCCTCCATCATAATGCAGGTCTGCTGCTGTTGTTGTTGTTGGCGGGCTGGAGCCACAACACTTATGAGTAGTCCCTCCAGTCTGGTGAGTGGGGGATGTGTAGCCACCCCAGTACCTGTGGCAACCTGTTGCCTGTGGATATCCGACGCATGCTGATGGACATTTCTCATTAAATCACTGCAGTGATGTCGTACCTGCTCATATGTCCTATTATGCATGCCTATGTCATTTACCCGACGGACCAGGTCTTGCCACAGTGCAACCCTCTCCTACTGATTCTGGCTGGTGCAGGAAAAGAATATTGCATAATCCCACACCAGGCTCTGGTGTATCTCCTCATCATCACCTGCAGAGTACGCTGGATTGCGCTGGTGAGCCATGGTCCTGAAAAAGGAAATAACATGATATCAACAAAATATGTCAGCAGAATTTGGCACACATACTACACATGCTACTCGACTATTGTGATACAACATATCTCACATATATAGCATCTGTCTGTCTATTGGTGGATACACATGTAAATGGCCAGGTATCAGTGCTCAGCCAACAACTGTGCAACAGTACCTGGCACACTCCATACGACATACTACCAAACCCCAGCAGTCAGAACACTGATTCAGGTCCAAAGCACCTCCTCACTCTGGGGGTTTGTATCGAGGTACTGTATGGGGTACATCATCAACTACTGTGAGTTGACCACAAACTAATTGCCCTGGATATACATATCCTACCTCCACCACCAGCACAAACGACTACAGTGAATAACATTTCAAATGCAAACTTTACACTTCATAACACTGACATGGTATCCTTTAAGCCCACTGGGCCAGTGGAAGACACAACCCACAATGCTGACCCCTTCACAAATGATTTCTACGGACATCTCCGAGAATGCATGGATCATGCAATCCCATATAAGACCAAGACACTCTCCCCAAAGGGACAGCATCCTGTCTGGTGGACCCCAGCCATAGACAGATTGTATAACAAAAGATGGAAGCTACCGCAAGACAGAGCATAATTCCATAAAGGGAAGGCATGTCTGATCAGCACTAGTAAGGAGCTATTTTCTCTCATACAAACATCCATGGGCAACTTTGAGAGGGAAATCAACGGGGACACTACAGATAACCACAAGGCCTTCTTCAGTTATGTTACAACCTGGTCAGAAACCCTCCAATATGCTCATAGTTAGTACACAACAACAAATAATTCACTGAACCCACAGATATTGGCAACATTGTGGCAGACAGGTTCAGTACAGGTTTCCCCCTCCCTCTCCCCCAAACTAAGACATACTTATCCCAGCTGACTGTAACCTCCCTGTCATCACAGATGTCCAGGTGAGAGCCGCCCTCAGAAAAGCAGAAAACACAACATGAATGGGACCTGATGGTATCCCCGGTTGCATGCTACATGAACTCTAAACACACATATAGAAGTGCTATGTAACACTAGCCTGACTACAGGATATGTATCTGTACACTGGCGTACAGCAGCAGTGGTTCCACTCCACGAAGGAGGCACCTTTACATACCAATACATTACAATACAATACAATATACTATTGCCCCTGGGACTACAGCAGCATACTGTTCTGCTACCCTGACCATAGTGCCACAGGTGATGTGATGGTACCTGCTCCTGTCAAACAGTTACACAGGGTGACTCATATGGCATATTACCTATCTGACTAACATTAGCAGGGGTATGTGTGACATGTACTCATGGGGAGTCTTGCTTCTTAACGCTGTGTGGTTTATTGCAGGGTATGTCTTATCTGTGGGTAGGAACCTGTACCTCTGCCATGTGCTCTCTACTGCTGTGTCACGGATGACACACAGCAGTCATTTAGGTTGTGGATGGTGTGAGGTGTTACTATGGTTGTTGGACATCTGTCATGGGTGTGACTTAAGTATGTAAATCCAGGAGTGGTAACCTCTATGTGGGTAGTATGTGTGTACTCTGTGGTGTTGTCAGTCACTGTGCATTGGTAATGTGTTTGAGTGCATTGTCACAGTGTTGTACATGTCACTGTGTCCTTCTCCATATCTGTAGCTGTCATGTGAGGTACATACCATGGCAGCCATTGTGTGGTGTGGAGGGGTTCACTGACCTACATGTCCATAGCTGACACACCATGTCTGCTGACACATACCATGTGCAGGTATTCCAGGAATAGTGTTCCACTGTGAATATCATTGGGGGGACTATTGTACACATTTATGACCATGTTCACCCCTGACACATGCAGAGGTGGGCAGCCAATCACATATCTGGTGGTTACTGGTGTAGGTGATTTGAAATGGGGTATGGTACTCCAGTTTTGACACTGGTGTTCACTCCATGCCTTTGTCACCAGGCACCTGTTGCAATACATCTGTACACATGTGCCTCACTCAGAATATATATATACATCTCTCTCTCTCTCTCTCTCTCTCTCTATATATATATATATATATATATATATATATATATATATATATATATATATATATATATATATATATATCTGTATACATATACACATATATATATTGATGTACATATATTGCTATAGATATGGAGAGGGGGTGTGTGACAGAGAGGGGGTGAGAGTGACAGAGGGGGTGGGACAGGGGGAGTGTGAGATCATCATATACAGTCATACCTGTAGATAGATCTGTCTGTCTATGTATATGTATCTACATATATCTATATGTGTATGTGTGTATTACATATATATGTTTGTACATATTCTATCTATCTACATCTGTCTATGTATTCCTACATCCCTCTCTATGTATGTATACATATATGCATATTATATATATATATATATATATATATATATATATATATATATATATATATATATACATACATACATATATTGACATACATACGTATCCATATGATAGATAGGTATATCAACATGTTTGTTTACAAAACTGTATACACACACTAACATACTGCTAAACATACATAATTGTGAAACCTACTTTGTACATTGCACTACAACCTACATTCAACCTACACTGATATGTGCACATAGATGCCCTCACATACATATGTATGTACAGCCTTCACTGATAGTTGCTGTATGTCCCCTGCCCTATGCACATCTTCATATACATATGGATGCAGACCAATGACACATATGGAGGGTTCACAGTATGTAGACTTTTAAAGTATTACTTTACATTACCTGTGTTTGTCACAGCTGCTTGTGTTGCCGTCTGGTTTGGTGTCCTGCTGCTCCACTTGCCAGTTGTCAGCTTTCGAGTGGTTGTTGCTGACTGGTTTTGTTTGTGTATGTTTATTTATTTTTCTCTCTCTCTCTCTGTCTCTCCCTACCTCCACAGGGTGCAATGAAAGTATTGCATGTGTGGACTGGGAGTACAGCATGCTTTTGTAGGTATCTGCATATGTCCATGTGATGGCCTCTGCACTAATTTTTAGCCAGCATTTGCTAATTGCATGCAGCCAGTTGTGTACTGATTGCAGTTCTCACTGTGATTCCAGGACAGTGCTATAAAAAGGTATGTGACATAGGCGTGGCCCTTTCAGAGTTTAAGGGCAGGGACCATGCTGGTATGCTGTGGACACTGTTCTGTGAGTGTAAAGGTTAGTATCCCTCTCATATTTCTGGCTGTGTTGTAGATTAACATTTCTCCATTCATTTCTCCAGTTTCCTGTACTAAGTGTGTATGTACACTGACACCTAAGACTACTACTACTGTTAATGTGGATGTGTGTGCTTTCCTGTGGGACATGTGGTGTAACTGGTATATAGCAGTGGCTCTTGCACTTTGTTGCTATGGCTTCAATATTTGCCCTTTACATTCACTATTTGTATGCCTGCTAGGTGTCTTGACTGTAGTGTGTTTCTGTGGCTTTCCTAATTTCCATGTATATTCACACCTTGGAATGCTTGCTATATCTGCTAGGGTGTTACTGCATGCAGTGTGGTCTGGCCATGGTGTGGGCCTTGACATCTATTAGGGTATTTGAGTATGCTGCTGAGCAGGCCCCAGAGACTCTCAGGTGCATCTTTTATCTGCCTTATGGAATGGTACATATCAGTGGGGTACACCCATTACATTGCCTGGTATTCTGCAGTTGTGACTGTGGGATAGCATGAGCATATGTATTACTACACTATTTCTGCCATGCAAGTGGTGCATACTTTCAGTACTTCATAGTTACCATTGTATGTGTTGTAACACCTTTCTGCCTACTGTTTGTACATTTCACATGGAGTCTGTGGGGCATCCCTGTAACTCAGTCACTGTTGCTATGTCTAGGCTCTTAACTATTCAAATATGGCAGTGTCAGACCTCTCAAGTGTACAGATATTTGCAGGTTGTCCACATTTTTGCCTCATATTTTGGTCAATAGCTCATAAACAGCTTTTTCTGGCAAATCACTCTGGGCTCACGTCAGACTATAGTGACAAACATTTAAGTTTCAGACTTCATACCCTTCCAAACATCCAACAAAATGCAGAACCTGTTACTCTCTGAACTGTCTAAGTTTGTTGTAGCATTATTTGTAATGTGTCCCTGTTTTTGACCCTTTGCTCCACATTTTTCATTACTTAGTCCGGATGTGTTCCTGTAAGAGGTTGTGGGGTATGGGCAGTGATTATCCTGCTGTGAGTATGTGTGTGGCTTGCAAGGTGCTACAGTGACATTATTACCTACTAGCTACCAACTAGCATGGCTGTTTCTGTTCACACACTACTATTCTAGAAATCTACTACATTTGACAGTAAATATACATGACATGCTTTATGTACTACACATCCTATATTCCCTTTACATTCATTCCTACTATTACATGATATATTTATTGTAGCACAATGTTCTTATATAACAGTCATGGCTTGGTGGTAAGTAATACAGAATATTGTTTCCAAGGTCCTGGGTTTGGGACTGACAGTGGGATTTTATTTTGCTTTTGAGCAGACTAGAGAACTTGTCATTCAGAGTGACTAAGGCACTTTTAAGCAGTTGTAACCGGGTTAGCGCTGGTTTGCGCGGAGCTCACGCATGCGCACTGGTGTTCAGATCCGCGCACACCCGCTTACAACTGCTTAAAAGTGCTTACTCTTGCGCACACCCATGCTATTTTCTTTGAAAGAAATGAACATGGGGAGACAGGAAAGTGGTGAAAAAGGGGTCACAAAGAGGGTAAGACAGTAGGGAAACAAGCTCGGGTTTTGCAGGAGGGATGTAGGTAAGGCCCATAGATGCCCATTTCTTCATCAGCAACAGCTGTGCATATGTTTGTAATTTGGTGTGACATTTGAAATCTTCCACCCCTGAGAGAGGTGTGAGGACAACAATAATACTTGTTGTACAGCCAATTGTAATTGACAGTTTCCATGTCCAGCAGACATGTGTGCAAAATGGGCAGCTATGTATGGGGCGTAATTTTTTTGTGGGTACAGAGTGCCCTTTTTTTTTTCAGGTGAGAGTGGTATGTCAGGTACAGGAAGTCGGTATAGCTGGGGAGGGAGTTTGGGTAGGTCAACAGACAAGACAAACAAGACGCATACAGGGGCGGTGTATGACACATGTGGGGGGGTTACACAATTGACAGGGATGGATGTTTGGATATCTAGAGCCCATGAGCCCACAGATGGCAACAGTGGAACTGATATCCCCACCCATGGGCAGTTGCCACTGTGCCTTCACAGCCCAGGACGGGGCTGTGCTGGGGGCTTTGTAGGCCGGGCAGCAGGCACGCCCGTAAGTTGTGCCACCTGTGCCTCAAGCTGGCGTAGGGGCCCAAGAACAGCTTCCTGGATCTCCCTACACACCACAGTCTGGACACTATGGAGGGTGAGTGGTTGTTCTCCTCTGGCCACACTTGCAGAGGGGGGACGAGCCCCATCCCCTGCAACGCTTCTACCTGCAGGTGGCACAGGGCCACCGGAGGAGGGTCCAGACTGGGCACTACTGCCAGGTGCACTCTCCAGCTGAGGTGGGAGAGGTGGGTCCGCTGGAACCCGCCTTCCCTGTCGTCCTATGTTTTGCATTATGTCATGACAGTTTGGGTTAGTAACGTACAATACTTTTCACAATTAGTTGTAACAGCATGCATTAGTATTCCCATTAATCAAACACCCAGATATTCAAACCATTGAACAGCAAGCATAGCACATGCATATTTTGAACAGCAATACACAGTCCAACAACATGCAGGGTTGATTGATGGCAACAGGCCATCAGGTTTGGATGTATGAACAGGGCAGATGCATCAACGTACATGCAAATATGTATGAACCAACAGGACAAATGTCCAGGGGTGTTAATTGTGATTGCACATACCAATTTCACGTGGAATGGATTATATGTGGTTATAGGGTAGGGTGAAGAAAATTTAATTAACAACTTCAAATACCAATACATATGCTGTACATTTCTAATAGCTGCAGATATATACACACTACAGTTCTGCCTACAGTTTCCTATGTGATAACTACTTCAAGTTGGTGATAGGAATGTTACTGCTACATCAATATACATTTTCATTTTTATTCATACACATTCATATCTGGCTCTGTTCAGCTACATCATCCTGCTACATTTGCTTTATATAGCTATAGACAACTGTGGATGTCTGGTATTTCAGACAACCATACTATCTGCATATTGCAGACTGAGAGCAACATATCCAGATTTTGGGATACACATTCCAGCTGCGGTGACATTTTCAACACATTTTACAGTTTGGTTCTGCTTGTCACATTCATTTCATTCTGTACTGACTGCAGTATACTTTATTCAGGAGTTATTACGACTTTATTGGTGGATTCATAACTCTTTCTCACACTCTCTCACTTGTTTTATTTTTACAATTCAGGATGGTACTTAATTCTAGGCTTTATTGACATGTTTTACCTGTAGTTATTACAATCCTTTCCAACAGTCTCACTTCTGTCATGTTTCTGTATTTCAACAGGGATATATTTCACGTGTTTTACTCAGCTTATGCAGCTGTACTTTTCAGCCTGCTGCAGGTTATGTACTATTATATTACAGGTGGGACATCTTTATTTCAGACTTTATTTCAGACTTTTTCATTTTTCTGTTTGGATTACAGACTGCATCACACTTTTGTAATCAAGCAATACTTGCAAACCCTCTTACACTGTTACTTGCACATTTTATTACTTAGTGACTACACTGCACTCTTTTGCTAACTGTCATACTTTTATATTTATTTACAGTTACAGGGAGAGGATTACTGACCTGCCTGGTGGTGCAACCACGCCAGCCTATCGCCGTAGGCTCTACGGTTCACAGAATGGACACCTGCAGCTGTAATATAAATAAAGTAATATTGGAATACACATCTCCATAATATCAGCTAGGTTAATTTCTTACATAAATAATTAGATGTAACTTACTCAGTAGTGGGGCGTTGGGCATTTGCCGGGCCTCCTGGATCCAACAGTTCAGTTGGTCCTGCTTCCATCTCTTCAGGTCCGCATGGTGGTGACAGACCTGCTCATCAGTCCTTGGTATCACTGTGGCACTGGTGAGATCATGAGCCAACCGGTCCCACGCCTCAGCCCTATATGCTCCCCACAGGACCTGGCCCTGCATGAGTTGGGCCTCATGATTGTGGACAAGGAGCCAAACCATATATTTGGACTCCTCAACGCCCCACCTCTGTGCTCGAAAGCAACTACCCTCACCTACACCTGACAATCTGGCTGCAAGTTGGTTCTACAATCGGTTATGCTGTGTATTCCCGCTTATGGGGCTTATATATGCCGTTTTTACCACACTTATCTGTGATTGGCCGATTTGGAATTGTATCAGCTTCACAAAACCTGCTTTGTCATGCTACTCTTTCTATTCATTCCTATATATATGCTATTACTGCATTTCTAAGTGCAACTGTCATGGCTTAGTGGTTCAGTACCTTGACTATGGTGCATGGTATCCTGGGTTTGAACCTGGCCACTGCTTTTTATATTTTATGACTGTCTACACAGGCTAGGAGGTGTGTCTGTGTAAAGGCAGTTTTGTTACAGCTTGCTCAACATTGCCCGTCGGTTAGCTTGTTGGTGCGGCGCGCAGCTCCGTGCAAACGGGGTACGCTGGTTTATGCATCATTTGGCTGTCAGCACGCATACTACGCTCAGCTCAGCTAGGGGCACACAGTTTCAGCGTGTTAAACCACTGCTCACCTATGGGCACTTATTTTACACCTGTTAAACCACTGCTCACCTATGGGCACTCATTTTACACCTGTTAAACCACTGCTCACCTACAGGCAGATGCACTCAACTTGTTAAACTGCAGCTCAGCTATAGGCACATCTGGCATTTTTTATTATTTTGTTATCTCACATTTCTTCAAAATAAATGGCCCATTTCATTACATTTTGCATAAAATATAATTTTACATGTGTACATATATGTCAGGGACTTGTTTCGTGCTTATTTCACTAAAAATAAAAATTGATGTTGGGGTGGCTCGAACCATGATTGCCTGCACTTCAGCCGACGTCTCTACCGCTATGTTATTGCTTCTTGGCTTACTTTGCATATGTAGTTCTTATATGCTTTTTCACTGACTGCTAACTGTGGCTAAGCTACGGGCACGCCCGTGCAAACGAGCGCACTCACGGGCAAACATCTTTACAATTTTAAAAAAATATATAACATGTTCATTTATATATTTTATGTTCATAGTCTGTGGGGGCATGTGTTGTGTTGTGTTTATTCACATTTAGACGGACTCTGTCGTGGGGGTTTACTTTCGGGACTTTTACTCTTCTGGGGGCGTGTCCATTTGCAGGGCTCGGCCTACGGACACGCCCCCTACTGTCTTCCATGGACCATGTAAGCCTTAGGTGTGATTCAGCATGCCCTCATGCATATGCATGACATACTGACGTCACACCGTTTAACTGCAGCCTCCGTGTAAGCCTTGTAACTCTTACACGAAGGCTTCATGAATCCTGCCCCATGTTTTACAGTTCCTTCTGCCCCAGTTTCTATCTCAAATCTCTCGGGAGTACAGCGAATTAAGTCTGACATGCCATTCATCATCTAGGTCTCACTGCTTAATTATATAACTGAAAAGAAAATTTCCTTTGCGTTTTCCTTTTTCTTCATTTTAGTAATATATACTTAATTCTTTCATCTTCATTTAATCTTACATACAATAGCAAAATGTTCCATTTTGGTATATTTCTGGCACATTTTGCTTCATGACCTTCACAGTTCTGCCTCAAGATGCATATACTTGTACCTAGTATTCTTATTTTTGCTTGCATTCATTTTTTATCACTCTCATGTTTGCACAGGCCTCCCTCATGCTTCTTACTTATTGAATTTATTTTTTTTTTTGCTTAATATCACTCACATCTCTCACCACTCTTATATTTTCACTTTGCTTTTCAGTTTGTTTGGACTGAAAAGTAATCTATATAGCTTTGTCTAATGTTAGTTTGGGCACTAACTACAACCTTTGTAAAACTTCACTGTTTGCATTGTCCATGTCAAATGTGGCTTTTTTGCTCATTTTTAGTCAGTATACCATGTAAAAATAAACAAAACAAACAAACAAGTAAATAACAAATAAAAAGAACAGGTTTTTATAAATATGTCCAGAAATGCTGTGAGTTGGTAGAAAAATTTGTGAGATAATTTGCATGGACTGGCAGAAAATTATACTTTTTATTTATCTATTTTTTTGTATTTTATCTAATGTTTGACCAAAGTATACAACTAATCCATTGTGAACCTATTTCGGCTATAGCCTAGGAGTTTCTATAGAGAACTCAGAAGGTAGCAGAATATTGTAAATAATCTTGGTTAAAATACAAAATGGCGTAACATTTACATACTGAAAACTTAGTATAAGGAAGGCATTCAAGGAAAGACTTGTAATATAAAGTATGATAACTTAACACAGAAAATACATAGGAAAGACTTAGCATGCATCTATACATACGTGTGTGTGTGTGTGTGTGTGTTTGTGTGTGTATACATACATTCACAGATATATATATATATATATATATATATATATATATATATATATATATATATGTATGGGTGGCGCAGTGGTGCACCGGTTAACGTTTTCACCTCACAGTAAGAGGTTTTTGGCTGGGGTGCCTTCTTTATGGAGTCTGCATGTCCTCCCTGCATTTGCATGGGTTTCCTCCCACATTCCAAAGACATGCGTCTCGAATATCTCTCCCAGGGCCTCTGCTGAAAATGAGGTGTGTCCAAGTCAGACTTTCCTGGTAAACAAATATTAAATGAAAAAAAAAAAATATATATATATATATATACATACACATATATATATATATATATATATATATATATATATATATATATATATATATATATCACTATCATATAGCTGAAATTTCAAAACTTCAAAAATGATATGGCCGAGACCATATCGCAGAAGTTTTGAAATGCGAAAAAAAAAAAAAAACAATTTACCTGTATGTTTTTGCAGGGAGGGCAAGCACCCCTGCACCCCCCACACACCCTACTACTTAAATATACCAACTCCTTAATCACACTACAGTGAGAAAAACAGCAAATCCTGGGTTCCACACTATATGGCAATCCCAATAGTCAATTGTCGGTATTTCAAAACTTCACCGATATGGTCTCGGCCATATTGTCTTCGGAGTTTTGAAATTTTGGCAATGTGATAGGGACACACACACACACACACACACACACACACACACACACACACACACACACACACACATATATATATATATATATATATGTGTATGTATATATAGATAATTGCTAGGCTAGCTGCACATGCAGGCCATTTTAAACCTAACCAGTTTCCTTTTTTGTGCTCAAAATAACTTTCCCATTTGGTTATAGACTGCTCTTACCCATTCCATGGTTGATAATTATATATTACCCCTAATGAGAATAAGTGTGATCAATCTATATATAATTTAAAGGAACCTATGCATAGGATAAAACATTTAGGAGTTGCCTCCATACATTGGTAGTACAGGGTGCAGTCCTGAGGTAAATTTTCTGTTTCCCATCCATGGATCTAAGTTGTACTTGACTACGGACAGGGATTAATTTTGTTTTATGCAGATGGGGAGTTTGCTCCAGAGTAGAGGTATCTTCTGCAACTGTTCTTTTGATGTTTCAGAAGAGGTTTAGACTTCTAGGCAGATTATTTCTCATGCCATTTGACTTGCTGATGTGCAGTAAATCCATCAGTATTGGGTTGGATGATGCCTTGTATGCTAGACACAGGTCAACTCTTAGCAGTCTGTCGAATACCAAGCACACCTTTCAACTGTACATATTTTTGCAGAATTTCTAGATTTTTGACTAATATTTTTGGTCTGTTTCTCATAAAGTTCTGTTTTTCTGGCAAATCATTGGTAAATGATTGAGGACTGAAGTCATAAAATAATGACAGACATTTGAGTTTCAGCCTTCATACCCTTTAGAAAATTCATGCTAATGCAAAATCTTTTATTCTATCATCTTTCTAAGTTTGTAGGAGCAATATTTAAAAAGTGTCCCTAGTTTTGGTCCTTTGTCCCGCTATTATTTATGCCTTTCTCCAGGTTTCTTGCTTTTAGAGGTTGAGAAGTATGATACCAGGTTTATTGCAACGGCTTTGAGTCAGTCCGTGTAGGGTATGGTGTTTAGGCCTTGTATCTTATCTCCGTGGGTGTTCCAGTCATTCCATGGATTTTTGTTAGATTATCCAAGTTCTGAAACTTCAAAACTCAAATGGCCGAGACCATATGATCGAAGTTGTAGAACTTCGAACATTAAAAAAATTAACAAAAAAAAAATTCTATTCTTAACATGTTTGCAAGAGGGCAAACCCCCCTGCACCCCCCACACCTCATGCTAATTAAATATACCAAATCCAAGATCTCACTACATTGTGGAAAAGGGTAAATCTTCCATGCCATACTGTACCATGATCTTCATTCAAAACGTTGAAAGTTTCAAAACTTCGGTCATATGGTCCTGACCATATGACTTTTGAAGTTTTGAAACTTTGATAATCTGTTAGGGACCCATACATACATATATATATATATATATATATATATATATATATATATATATATATATATATATATACACACACACACACACACACACACACACACACACACACACACACACACACACACACACACACACACACACACACACACACACACACACACACACACACACACACACACATAGAGCAATCTATGGTGAAGAATAGCTGGTAAGTTTATTTTCAGAGTTGTCAGTAGTGATGAAGGATTGTAGAAGATGTTTGAAGCAATTGGTTGATGGTGAAGTGGATTCGATGGAGGTAGGTTAATAAAAGAGGTTGCGGAGAAGGGAGGGAGGAAGGCATACAGAAGAAGTGATATAATGGATAATGCTGTTGAGCAGGAAATGTGATAATGTTAAGAGAATTTATGTTGTGGGAATAATTTAAGCATTGGCAAGTATCCCTGATTCTTAGGTGGTACCTAGGCTTGCCACCTATCTGGTTGTATGGTAGCCTGGAAAGCACTTTACAAACTCTGGCATTCTGTTTAGAAGAATGTACAGAATGCCGGAGTTTGTTAAAAAGCAACCTCTGTCTTTTTTTTTTCTTCACAAAAAGCATTGCTAAATCAATGTTGTAGAATCCAAGATACTCTACAGCAAAGAAAAAAAGAGTGTAGATTAGGCACATAAAAATGGGCTAAAATGGAGATTCTGCTCCAATGACATGTATTTACATCATAAAATAGGTGTGGATGTGGGTGGAGATGGGTTGGGCCTGGGCAGACTTATGGGTAGAGCAGGGGGAGTGGCTTTGGTCCAGGTTTCAGCATCGCAAGAGGTGTCAACCCTAATAGCAGCTATTTCGCAACAGATAGCATTATGAAACAGAGCATGTGATGGCATTATTTGCTTTATCGGGCATATTTATGCCATAGGGGGATGACTGACATGTATGTGGCACTATTGCACACTTTCTCACCAAAATGAACATTTGCCAGTTTTCCAAAGGCACTGATGGTGTTCCATATGAATTCAGTATTAAAAGTATCCCATTCTGACATTGTCATGCCCTTGCTTACTTTATGACATCTTACATGGCATTTACTAGATGAATCAGTGGCAAACACATGTATAACACAGGAACACATGTTTTGCCACAACCACAGTTGTGCAGCAGAAAAAGCAGGCATGGGGACACAGTGGAACAATTTGTTAGAATCATTGCATAAAAAAGTCATCAAGTTGATTTGTATAAAGTGATTGTTGTTGAATGTATGACCCTCAAGCTGAATGTTCACTTATTGCTAAGGGTCATATGACTAGCATTTAAATTATGACTTTATATGAACTAGTTTTAATTTTAATATCTGGTGAAGTTCTGGTGGTGAAAGCTTATGTGTTTAACTGCTGGATTCTAATAAATTGTTCTTCTGTGTTCCTGAGCTTGTTTTCTTCTGCTGCCTTGTTGAATTTTACTACTGTGGCATGAATTACATGCTCTTGATCCCAGTTTCTTTGGTTTTAGAATCAGTCACATCAGTAATGTCTCAGTGCATTTTGGGAAACTGCTTTAGGTTTATGCAGACACAATTGCTCCAGCATCAAACAGACATACTGTCACAGTGATCTGGTGTCATCAGAGCTATAGCTATGTTAATATCCATAACTGTATGCTAACCGTCAAATATAAACTTTTCAGCACCTGTTTTTATTTCCACTGAGGAATGGCACTGTGATAAGAGAACAGCAAGGAACACTAAGCCTTTTTAAGATTTCATTTGTAAAACTTATGTTTTTTTATTTGCATTCAACTGTAGAATATCTTTGTCTCTTTTGCAGATATAAGTAAGAAATCTGAAATGATATAAGCAGAGAGCAGAATTTCATGACTGTTCTTACTGTTCATAAAATGTTGCTGTTCTGGGTGGATGTCTGCTTCATTTACCCATTAAAGCAATTCAAGTTTCCATTCCTCAATCATGCATTGGGCATCTAATTCTCTTGTATAATTTTGCTGAAACTGGAATGTATTTGCTCTTTTTTTCATCTGGAATGCCTTCCTGTAACAAATTCCATTTAAACGAATGAGAGACATAGAAAATGACCCAATACTTTTCTTAAGGGATGTTGCCTGATGTCTTGGCCAAATTTCTCCTAGTAATATAAATTCCACTTCAGGTGTCTCCTGAAAAGAGGCTACTTGACTATTGGGACTAACCCAGTTAACAAAGGACAAATAACATTAAAAAAGTTAAGTTCCTACCCTTTTAATTTTCAAGGAAGCCATTACTTTATGCTTAAAGGAAAACTCCACATTAGAACTCAAAAAACATATTTTTGAATGTATCTTTGTTTTTGCGCTATTTTAATGCCTCAAAAATCACTCCAAGTGCTTCTTCTACAATTTTAATACATTTCTCTCAAAATGGCAGATGATGGGGCCTGCCCTGGTAACGTGATTTCATTTTCTTGCTTTCCTTCCTTCTTCCCAGAATACATTTCAAGTCCACTTTATATGACTCATGCCAGACATAAGGAAGTGATGCTGTTTTCTCATGCCATTAAAATATAAAGGCAGGACTATGAAGCACTATCATCTAAACACACCTTCTGTAAAAGAGCTGCTTCTCTGTTTACCTGACTGAGCCTTATTTATCTCTCTGACAGAGCTTGTTCTATGCTATAAATAGCTGTTAGCTACTTGCAGCAAAAGAAAGCATATAAAAAACATTTTTTTTGTAAGAGGAGTCTTTTGTAATCCTAACAAGCTTGATAAAACCTCCCCCATACTCTCATGTCAAGGTGTGAAAACTTTCACTGCATTAAATGATTCCTTGCTGTACATTTACAAGTGACAAGTAGTAGGACTCTAAATTTAGTCTGTCTGCTACTTCCCAATGCCTTCAGTGTGAGGATTTTTCTCTCTCATGAATGATGCAGACTTAAAATGTGCTTTACTAGTTCCTCAATTATTTCTGTCATGTTCCCCCTCCTTTTTTTACTTCATATTTATTTATACTTTGGTAACCAAGAAAGTAAATTGGTTCCAGGATCCTTTTCAGCCACAACACACACACACACACACACACACACACACACACACACACACACACACACACACACACAAACACACACACACAGTGTGTACGTATGTGTTTCTGTATATGTATGTAAAGGACATGTGTAGAAAAGCATATGTCTGTGTGTGTGTGTGTGTGTGTGTGTGTGTGTGTGTGTGTGTGTGTGTGTGTGTGTGTGTGTGTGTGTGTGTGTGTGTGTCTGTATGTGTGTGCATTTAAACACAGTTAAGTACTTCTGATTTCCTTTTCTTAGTATTCTTAATGCAAGGACACATAGTAAATGTATGTTAAAGTAAATTCAGCTGTATATTATGGTTGCTCTCTGACAATGCAAGGACTGACTCAAAGTCAGTGGGAATCTCTTACAATGGATCTGCATGTACCAGATATGCATCCCCCACTGGAATGATGTCACACAAAGCATAAATGACCTTTTTATGAACAGTATCAGTGCACCTAGTTGATAGGATTGCCACCTGACTCTCCTTCTGCAGTTCTGGCCTGTGTGTGTGTGTGTGTGTGTGGGGGGGGATGGTAAATGCATATATACTTTACAAGAAAACATATTTACTGACAGTTCTCTAAATGTCACAGAAATCTTTGCAACTACTCGTAAGTTATCAACACAAACTATTATAAATAACATTTAAAGCTTAGCATTTCAATACTGTGTTGCTGCTTATTTAAATTTGTCAGAAGAGTTGACAATTTCCTTTAAACCTCTGACTTATCTAATTGCTTTGTTTTGCTATGAAAGGGGACTGCTACGTTCTCCCCTCCTCTGCAATAAAAACAGTGGAAACATTTCCACAGCTTTCTATCAGCTGCTGTGTTCCTGTCAGCAGGATTAATTGCCCATCTAAGACTGACAGCAGTACCTGACAGGGTAAACTACAGATTTAACTGTGTCTATATGTCATGCAGGTGGAGACTAACTTCTCTGCAAAGTATGTGAGAAGTTGAGTTAAAAAAAAGTAGGTGGGCTTTCCCTTCCTTTGACTCCAGTGCAAGGAAATAAAAGTTTTAAAAACTATAAGCAGGTTTCTGGTACATGCATAATGCTGGAACCATATTGTAGGGAGAAAAGAAACCCAATGACTGAGTTAAACTGTATGAGAGAGTGGAGTGTTCCTTTAAACCGTCCTTACTTTGTTTTATATTTGAATATTTGTTTAGCGAACAGTGATATCTGAAACACAGTCTAAATGGATAATATGGAATAAAATGTTATTTTTTGAACTAGGTTCCATTTAACAAGTCATTATATATTTATACTTAATGATATTTGTTAGAGTCTAAATTACCATTCTTTCTTGGAGTTGTAAGTAGAAGTTACAGATATTTATTTTATTGAGCCTTTAAGAAGAAATGATGGGCCAGATTCAGAGAAAGTTCCCTGCATTTGCAGAAACTGCTTTAGTCAAAAGAAGCAATTTTCATGATTGTGGAAGTTGTGATTAAGAGATATCTTGTTTGCAATGAGGAAAGACCGTATTATCATTTATTCTGTATGTCCCTGAATCACATTGTGGTACCACTAGTGATAATTATCACTTTTCTGTGGTAATCTTTTCTGGTGACCCAAGCATGAAATTACTACAGCCACCTCCCCCATTCATTCTCCCACAAATGCGCAGACTGAAACACTCAGTAACACACACACACACACACACACACACACACACACACACACACACACACACACACACACACACACACACACACACACACCAAGACACTCATCATATGTAAGTCCCCCTTTACCTGAACATGCTCACAAACACATTTACCCATTCACCTCCCCCCCACATACACACACACACACACACACACACACACACACACACACACACACACACACACACACACATACACACACGCACTCACCAGAGACCAGTAGCCCCTCAGCATAGAATCACAAATGTTGCCACATACACATATACACACCACCACCACTACCTGTCCACTAAACTCCCCAGCACGTCTAATGTGATATCATGCGTTGAAAGTAATGGGTGAATGTAAACCTTTGGCTGAGCTAACACATGTAGCCAAGTGCTTCTCTGAATCGCCAGAGAACCTTGTTGGCTAGGCTTACTTAGGCCCTTGGGCCGATAGCCTAGTACCTACCTATGAACCTATGTATAAATGCCTTTCCACAGGCATTTCAGGGGGAGAGAACATGACTAATTAACATAGGCCACTCCAATGGAATGATTCATTTGCATACAGCTCTACCAAGGAGACAGCCCACCACAATGATTCTACAGAAAACGTAGAATCACAGTGCAGATGGCCTGTCTCTGAAATGGAAAGGATGACAGCTAATAGGAAAACTGCTAAGCTGGGCTGACTGCTGGCAGTAACACTTTCTGAATCCCAGGAGGATGTTCATAAAGACAACTAGCGTACCAACATTACCTGCAAATAAGACAAATTAAATGGTTGTTCTTTCATTGCTTCCAGTTGTCTGTATGTTATGCTGATTCACTCCTACTTGAATGAATAGTTTTCCATATTTAATATCTGAATTTTGTGTTTTTTTAAGTCTTTTTCTTATATCATTGATTCTGCACCACTTAAGACTAGCATCTGGCATTATCTTGCTATATTAATTATACAACAAATTGGCTAAGCCCTTTAGTGTAGTCACATTAGGATTTGAATGACATTGTACTAGATCAGGGTATCTGCACCAATGAATGCATTTTCTTCATCTTTGTTATTCAAAGGTAATGATGAAATTGTTATACTATTTAGGGGGTCTACTCTGCACTGTTTTTATCTGCTTGTTGTTAGTGTAATTCTAAGAAATGTGGGTTTCATTGTAATTTTCCGTGTCTCAGATTGTAGTGTATACTACAGATTTTTTTTTGTGTGTACAACATATTATCATCCCTAAGTATATTTTTGTGATTTTCCAAGACAAAATCTCATCCTGTAATTGTCTGATTCATTTCAATTGTCATTTCAATGGTGTTAAATCATTTCTTTTTTTTCATCAAATCAGTTGTGTTAATTATAATATCATATTCTCTAATAGTGCTTTCTATTAGAAACTGAATCCTACACAATTGCACTTTATAAGCACTTACATGAGTGCATGGATCGTACTATCCCAAACAGAACCAAGACGCTATCCTCCAGAAAAAGGAAGCCAATCTGATGGTCCCCTGCCATAAACAAACTGTACAACAGAAGGAAGAAACTGTTGCAAAAGAGAGTAAAATCCCACAAGTGGAGGAGCTCCCTGGTCAGCCTCAGTAAGAAGATGCGATCCCTGGTAATATCCTCCAAAGCTAGTTATGAAAACAAAATCACCACTGATTCTAAAGACAACCACAAAGCATTCTATAGCTATGTCAAGAATGTCAATGGCAACACTCAGATCTGCTCTGAGTTACAGCACAATGGCACAAAATATACAGAACCAACTGATATTGCCAACATCCTGGAAGATAGTGCTAACTTTACCCCCTCACACCCCCTAAAGAGCACATCTCTATACCAGAAGAATGCAAAGTTCCTGTAATCATGGCTGCACAGGTAAAA
This sequence comes from Protopterus annectens, assembly GCF_019279795.1. Taxonomy (NCBI): domain Eukaryota; kingdom Metazoa; phylum Chordata; order Ceratodontiformes; family Protopteridae; genus Protopterus; species Protopterus annectens. The sequence continues at coordinate 796,169,702 of NC_056744.1, forward strand.
ACCACATTCTCCAAAGCCAAGAACACAGCATCCATGGGACCAGACAACATCCCAGGCTGCGTTATACACAAACTGCAGAATGAAATGGCACTCCACCTAAGTACCATGTTCAATCATAGCCTCACCTCAGGCTTTGTGTCTGCTGAATGGTGCACAGCAATGGTTATCCCACTCCACAAGGGGGGAGCCACCAAAGACCCCGGGAACTACTGCCCCATTAGCCTGATGAGCCTGGTCTGCAAGGCCATGGAATGTATCATCATGGAACTCTCCAAACTCTGGACCCCACCCAGTTCGGGCTAGTAAAAGACAGATCATGTCTCCTAAACCTGATAGACTTCTTTAAAGCAGTCACCAAAGCCATAGACAAGGGTAAGGTGGTTCACACAGCCTATCTAGATCTTGCCAAGGCTTTTGACACCATCCCTCACTCTGGAATTATAGATAAACTCACTAAACTAGGTATAAATCCTTGTCACAAGATGGGTTGCCAACTGGCTCACTGACAGAACCCACACTGTGAAAGTAGCAGACTCCAAATCCGACTTCAGACCAGTGACAAGTGGAGTACCACAGGGTTCAGTCCTGGGTCCTCTCCTGTTTGGTATCTACTTCTCTGAAGTACAGGCTAACACAGAAGATCTTTGGCTAATGAAGTTTGCAGATGACTGCAAACTAGGAGCCATAATTGAAACTCCTAACGATGTGGACATCCTACAAAAGGGCCTCACTGAGACAGATGCTTGGTGTCAAAGCCATGGCCTCAAGCTCAACGCCAAAAAGTGCATTGTCATCCCCTTTGGTAATAACTCTGTACCCATGAACTACAACATAGGCAGTAGTATACATAACACCAAGAGTGTGATAAGAGACCTTGGGACACAGGTAGACAGTAGTCTCTCCTTTGATAATCACAACGCCACAGGAAATCCTTCTATATGGCACACCTCATCACAAAAGGTTTCTCATCCAGAAAAAAAGAGGTCATTGTTCCCCTCTACTCATCACTCATTAGACCCATTATAGAGTACAATGCCCCTTTTGGTATGTACCTCACAAGACATCTACAACAACTGGAAAGGCTGCAGAAATTCCTCACAAAGAGGATTACCGGCCTCAAACAGATACCCTATGCACACCGTCTCAAAAAACTCCAGCTTTACTCCGTCGCATATCGCCTACTCAGAAGTGATTTCTGCCTAACATACAAAGCTATGTCAAACCCAGAGCTGTTGGACATGCTCCACTTAAAGAGATCACAATCCCTCCAAGCTACACGCTCTAGGGACCTAAACCTTGTCACCACAATAAACAGAACATGCTGGAGGGATAGATTCCTGTCCCAGAGACTTCCCATACTCTGGAATAAACTACCTGTCTATATCAAACAAAGCTCCTCATAAGCACTCTTCAAGAAAAATCTTGATGATTGGATGGGAAATAGGAAATTCACCCCGGGGATCACCTCTGTGGCTCTGCTCGACAGTGGCACAGGAAAATAATTTTCTTGGGTGGCAAAAGCCAGGGTACCTTTTTGGCTGGGCTTGTATAGCCCCCAGGGCCGATAGCCTAGTACCTACCTATGAACCTATGAACCTATTGTATGTGTACTTTCTTGTATTTGTGTGTCCCTTTGTGCTCCTTGGGCGCACGTGCCATTCATGGACATAATTGGGAGATCTCCATTATTATCTTACCCCGAATGGAAGAAATAATTAAACAGCACTAAACTCTTTATGAAGACTAATGCTTTCATCTTAGACAAGAAATTCAGACTGAACATTTCCATCTCAAAATACTTCAGTAGGCATGTACATGTCAAACAACTTATGCCAACATCTGTCAGTACATCTGCATTGTATGTGAGCATGTATGTTTGAAGCACTACCTAAAAGTCATACTCCATCAAATCATTCAAGCAGTACAGGTGTTTGTTCTCTACATTAACAGTTAAATTTATGAACAGGTCTTACAATGAAAAGGAATAATGTTTATAACCAAAATGAGAAAATGGTCCTAGAATATTTTAATGTGGACTTATGACTATGATTACCTCTTAAGTAGTTCAAACCAGGTTACAGAGAGTTTGGAACAGTGACTTAATCAAACAACACATAATTATTTCTTGTGCAATGTTTGTTTGCTATTATTATGCGTAGGTTTCCAAACTCCTGCCCTCATACATTCTTAATGGTAGAGATTTACTGACCCAGTTTCATCCTGTAATTGTGGTGAAGGTTGTTTAAGCTGCTTAAAAGGTAGCAATTAGCAACTTGCCACATGTACAATTTTTTCTGAAGCTTTTGTTTCATAAGTTTTCAGAAAGTATTTGTGATTCAAATGTGTACTGATACACATATTAGATATCATGTTACCTATCTTTCCTCAAGTATCAAAGTCTATCTGAAATTAGTGTTCTGCCATTCTTGTAGTAATTAGTGAATATAGTTAACATTACATTATTGTTTACTATGTTGCCGTTGAGGAAAATTCTTTCTACAGAGAAGCAGTAATACATGTCATGTGTTTTCCAGACAGAAGCAATAGCACAGGTCATATTTTACCAGGGATTTTAGCCTGTCTGTATAGGACAGGTATTTGGGACACTGTATTTTCCTCTTCAGAAACCTCTGTAGTATCTCCAACTGCTGCATGTGCTTAGCAAGGTACATGCCGAAGGGAGCATTGTTCTTGCTAATGGGTCTGATAAGGGAGGAGTACAGGGATGTTATGACCTCCTTGTTCCTGGATGAAATACCCTTATTTATGAGGTGGGCCATGTAGAAAGCCTGCCATACAACGGAGGCAACATGGTGGTTAAAAGTCCAGTTGCTATCAACCTGGATGCCCAAGCACCTCACAACTGATTGCATGCTTAGTATATTATTATTAATGTGATAATTAGTGGAGACGACATTTTCCCCAAAGGGGATAATGATGCATTTCTTGGCATTCAGTTTGAGCCCATGCTTCTGGCACCAGTCATTAGTTTGGGTATCACTAGGGGAATTTAAGACAGCACCTAGCTTGCAGTCATCTGCAAACTTGGTCAGCCACCGACCACTTGTTTTGGCTTGCACATCAGAAAAGTATATCCCAAATATCCCAAATAGTAGAGGCCCCAAGACCGATCCTTGGGGTACGCCACTTATTACGGGTTTACTACTAGAGGTGGCTTCCCCTACTTTGACTGAATGGGTTCTATTGGTGAGACAGTTAGCTACATATCTGGTAACATATGGGTTGATGCCTAGCTAGGAGAGTTTATCTATCATGCCCAGGTGGTCAAGGTAGGTGGTGTGCACCATCTTCCCCTCATCCATGGCTTTGGTGACTGTTTCAAAGAAGTCAACCATGTTTAACAGGCATGATCTTCCTTTGACAAAACTAAACTGTGTGGGGTCAAGCTTTTGGAGGTTACCAACGTCCTTGTTTATAAGGTCCATGATAACCATGGCCTTGCAGATTGAGCTAGTTAGGTTGATGGGCCTATAATTACCTAGGTCAGTGGATGCTCCACCTTTGTGGTGCTCAGGCTTTGGTTGAATAGGGTGTCTAATGGAGCTGAGAGCTCATGCCTGAGTTTATGTAGGATACAGCCAGGGATGTTATTGGATCCCATGGAGACTGTAGTTTTTGCCTTTGAGAGGACATTAAGGACCTGCTCCCTGGGGATGAGGGGAGGGGTCAGGTGCTGGGGATGTCCTGGTTTACTGATGGGGGGATAGGGGGGTGAAGTTTTCACTGACCCTGTCTGCCACCAAGTTGGCTATATCTATGGCGTTTGTGTATGTGGTGTTATTGACCATCAGTTCAGAGCAGATTTGGGTGTTGCATTTGAGACTGCGGACATATGTGAAAAAGGCCTTGTGATTGTCCTTAGGGGATGTAGCCAATTTGGACTTGAAGTTAGCCTTAGAGGATTTCACCAGTGACCTTATTTGCTTGTTCAAAGGAGATATTGCTTCCAACTTGGCACCTGCTCCTTCTTGGCCCTGGACACCAATTTTTTCCTTCTGTTATAGAGTTTGTTTATTGCTGCTGTCCACCAGTCAGGTTTACTCTTCCTTGAGGAAGATGATTTGGTCCAGTCAGGTATTGCTGAGTTCATACAGTTATGTAGGTGCTCATATAGTTTTTGATGTAGGCTTGGACATTAGTGCTAGTTCCAACTGAAGGGACGGTAGCTGTGAAGCTGCTTATACCTGCTCTGAGGAGATTGTAGTAAGCTTTGGAAATGTTTTTTCATTTTACCTTGACAAGAGGGGTCAGTGGAGATGGTGACTTCAATAGTGATCACTTTATGGTCTGATCTTACCAAGGAGGATGACACTGTAGGAATGCTACAGTGGCTACTCATGTTGATTAGGACCAGGTCCAGGATATTTTTCCTCTCAAAGGGGTATTAACTAGCTGATCCAATGCATGGGCATTCATGTTTGGGCTAGAATAGGTCTTCCACTCTATGGTTGGGTAGTTAAAGTCACCCAGGATCAGGGTAGAGAGTTGAATCTTGATGGATTCAAGTAAATCCAGATAGGTGGAGTGGGTGTCCTGAGTCATGGTTGGGGGTCTGTAACTAGCTATGATTTGAATAGGTGTTTTGTCAACAGTTAACTGCACTTGGAGTGTCTCCTGTGCATCATACCATTTGACCAACCTGGAGGTCTGTATGTCTTTGATAAATATTGAAACTGCACCTGTTTTGGCTTTGTAGCCCTCCGTTTGGGGTCTGAAAGTATGGTAGGATAAGTAACCTGGTAAGACTGGGGTGCACTCCACAGCTTTGAACCAGGTTTCAGTGACTACACAAATATCAGCATCCTCCAGGGCAAGGAATGCTTGCAATGTGTGCAGGTTCATGCTAAGACTCCTAGTGTTTAGCAGCATGACTTTTAAATTTCATTTATAAGAATTTTTCATGTTGGTAATTTTGTGCATATGACTTTGCCTAAAAAAGACACTATGGGGGAGGCAAGAGCCTTTGCCAGAAGCCTAAAGCCCAGCGTAGACAGATGAAGGCCATCTCTGGCAAAGCATAGTGGTCTGTCAATCATATCCTCCTAGCCTGTCAGGTACTGGATCCCCTTGGAATGACACCAGAAACTAATTTGTTTTTAAAATGTCATTCTATATTATATTGTTAAATCATTTTGTCCCTTAAGATCAGTAGGGCACTTACAGTACCTTTTATGTCACATTGCACTTACTTATATTTCTGAACAAGTGCATTTGACTAGAGCCCTGATAGTGAATCAGATTCCTTGCTTCTCCTCAATATAATTGACCAGAAAAAGATGCCGGCAGGCTAGAACAATGAATTGTTACAAGAAACTATTGGCAAGAGACTCATGCAACAACATAATTTTAAATGAATAAAGAAACATATGTACAGATAGAACTGCGGTGGTGGTGCTGATGTAGCATTGTCGCTTCACAGTACGATGTTGTCCTGTTTGATTCTCAGCTAGAGCGTCTTCTGTGTGGAGACATGTGTGAATGGGCGTACCTTCGTTGAAGGTTGTGCATCAGAGCTGGCAACTCAGCATGTAAAAATCTTCTGCCAATCATTAGCGGACCGGAGTTCCACTGTGGCAACCCCTAACTGGGAAAAACCGAAAGATACAACAACAACAACGTACAGATAGATAGACAGTTCCATCCATTCATTGTTGTCGAATCATGTGTGATGTCTATAGCAATCCTACTAAGAGCTGTTATTGTCCACAGGCAAGCCACAGAGTTTACTAGACAAGTAAGGGATGTAAGTAGATGGTTAGACCCTTTGTTTTTTAATGCATTGGTTTCATTGCATGCACACTTACAGGTAATTTAGCATCATCAGTCTAGGAAACGACAACTGTGAGAAACACACCAAGCAGACGGATAAGGAGAGAAAAGTGAAAAACTTTAATAAATACAAAAAGTATTTACAAGTTAAGCACTCATAATCTAATGACAACCATCAAATTTAAATAGTCCCAGCACTTAATATTAACCTATCAAAACAAACAAATGTGATTAAACTGTTAAGTAATTATTTAATAGACAATCAATAATCCCTTAAAAACATGCACCTAAATGCATATTGCAATAAAAATGTGGGTATAAACACGCAAACATAACTTATTAATCTAGAAACAACACACTAGAAAAAGAAATATTGTTATTCAAACCAGGGACCTTCCCTGCATATAATCTGAGCTGCCATATCAGTCCCCTGTATTCAACTCTTGTCTCCCAGAGTCCTCCTCTGGTATTAATGGGCACCTGTTCAAGTACAAAAAACTGATATTTGCTCAAAGGACTTGTTCTAGCATATCTATATAATGCTTTGAATTCATTTAAATGGGTTACATCATACAATCTATGGGTCTGACTATTAGGTCCACTGGACATTTTATTTACAGCATGGGGGGTTGTGTATTTAGCTTTGTGTTTAGGCTGCACCAATTTTTACTTTGGCAAAACTGAGAAGTTATTTTGAAAAGAAGGGAAGAGGCCATTAAACTCATTATGTTGATGGAAGAAAGTTTACCCCAAGTATCTAGGAGCAATGAGGAAAATCATTGTTCCTTTATCACTATTTATACAGAGGAGTATGAACAAATCCAAAAGGTCATCAGAAAAAAGTGGAATATTTTCAGGGCCATTGAAGGAATTCCTGATATTGTGGGGCCTAGACCTAGTTTTGTTGTTAGGAGAGCAAAGTGTCTTAAGAATTATTTGGAAGGGAAGGACAAATTCGGTATAAATGTAAGTGCGAGGAGCAACGGAATATTTCAATGTGGTACTTGCACACAGTGCACAAACTAGTGCAAACTAGTGAAACAAGAACTGCATAAAAATCAAAATATTAATAAGGGTAAGAAATGGGTGGGGAACCTGAACCCAGCACAAAGGAGAGCTCTTACTAGACTGAGGAATGATAAAAGTATTATGATAAGACCAGCTGACAAAGGGGGCCCAATAGTAATTATGGATATGGACTACTATAAAAATAAAATGGTTATGATGTTAAATGAAGTAAGTTTTTATGAAAGGATTAATATTCGTGTAGTGAATTCTGTTATAGCCAGTGTTGCAGATAGGCTAAGAATTATGCTAAATGAAGGAAAAATTAATGAAGAACTATTTAGGTATTTTTCTGTTGATTATCCTACCATACCCTGCATACAAGGGATTCCCAAGCTCCATAAACATGGCATGGACCCCCCAATGAGACCAATTGTTGCTGGGAGAGGTTGGGTCACGGAACCTATTTCTTTATATCTGGAATATTTGTTAAGACCAATTGTAAATAAATACGAACATATATTGAAAGACACCAAACAATTTTTGATCATGCTGTATGAGAAGACATCTATTACAAATGAGGGTCAGAGGGAAATATTGGTTATGTTGGACGTTCAATCCCTCTTTACTGTCATTCCCAATCAAGAAGGGTTAGCTAGCATCAGTAGATGCTTAGAAAGGGATGGTATATTCTCCAATAGTAAAATAGCAGTTATCTGTGAACTTATGGAAATCGTACTTACAAATAATGTTTTTACGTTTAATGGTCAGATGTATGTTCAAAGGGATGGCGTAGCTATGGGCACTTCTTGCGCCAATAGCTACGCCAACCTAGTTATGGCTGACTGGGAGGAGAGATTCCTCTTTCAGATTAATGAGTTTCGTGAGTACGTGTCATTTTACACACGTTTTGTGGATGATCTTTTCTTAATCTGGAAGGGTGATGAAGGACAACTAATGGAGTTGTATGACAAAATGAATGCAGATACTAAATATTTAAAATTTACAATGGTTCAATCTAGAGAAATTATACCTTATCTGGATGTATATATTAAAAGGCTACCTGATGGGTGTTTGAATACAGGTGTTTATAGGAAAGATTGTTATCGTAATAATTTCCTTCATCGTAGTAGTATGCACACAGAACATATTTTTAGTAATATAGTTAAAGGGCAAGCGATGAGGGTTTCTCAGCTGAACTCTAACTGTTTGGTTTTTTAATATGAAATCAGTGAATTGAAAACAAAATTTTTGAATAGATCGTACACTTCTGAAGAGATAGATGCTAGCCTTAGTGAAATTGGAAAGTTGAGAGAAGGTAGAGCACATCCGTACTTTGCAGAAGGAAATCATGAGCTTGACAAAACAGATATAGCTACTGTAAAAGGGAATGAGACTAGGATACCAATGTATTATACACAAGATATAAAAAGTATTAAGTATACTTATAGAAAATATTTGGACATCCTTCTGACAGATCCTATAATCTCTAAGATGATAGATAGCACGCCTAGATTCACCTATAAAAACAAGCTTAACCTACACAGAATGCTGTGTGGTCCGAATAGGGTTGATGATACAGTAAAACCTGCAACGAAAAATTTAACTAAAAAGTGCAATAAATGTAGTTACTGTAAATTTATAAAAGAGTCTAATACTTTTACACATCCTACCACCGGACAAGAGTTTACATTTACAGCAACAGCCACATGTGAGACAGATCATGTAGTATACCTAGCAACCTGCACAAGTTGTACTGCATTCTACATAGGGAAATCAGACTGAAAACTGAAAGACAGAATTAGGGAACATCTGTATAGGATAAAAGTGGCCTCCCTATGTAATGCGTTGTCTAAACATGTGAATGGTACATCAAAAGAACATACTTTTAAATTTCAGGTTATTCAGGTTAATCAACCAACTATTAGACAAGGTGATATATTTAACTCAACAGAGCAGAAAGAGGTAAAATGGATCATTAGACTTAGGGCTGATCGTGACCCGGGTCTAAATGATAGGGTGTCCATTAAGCCAGTGCTTAAGGCTAGGAAACTTTAAAATTAGTTGTAGTTAATAGTTTAATAGGTTTTTATATATAAAAAATCAGCATAATATTTTAGAATGTATTTTAAAATATTTTTTGAAATATCTTTTAAAATATATTGTAATTTATAGGTTATGCTCCATCAATATTATATAGTTTAATTCTGTTAACAAGCACACTTGATACTTGATTATTGTGTATTGTTTTTATATAATGTTATTTATAATTCATATTAGATAGCATTTCAGTTCCACTGTAGTTTGGCCCTTTACCTTGCAGTAGATCTAAGCTATTGTTTTTATATATATTCTTTACTAAAAATTTATTAGTGGAAGTATAATAATGGAAATTTGATTGTACATATATACTTACTATGTGTATGCAAACAAAATTGTGCTTTATTTGTATAATGCTCCATGGCCATCTACTACATTGTATGGGTTGTGTAGGTATATACACACATATATAAGAACATGTATTCTTTTTTATATTTACTTTTTCTTTATTTCTCTTCATTTTTATTATTTTTTATTTTATTCCTGTTTACATACATATCTATATATAAGTTTGATTTTTATAACACATTTATAGATATAAAAATATATAAAAATCTATGCTTATTATATAGGAATTTGTACATTGAATGCTAATAGATGATTTTTGCATTTTTAATGTTATTCTGTAATGTTTTTATTAGCTAGAGTGTTTTTTCTTATGTGTGTTATTATGTATTGAGAATTCTATACACATATAGAACAGTTAATTGGTCTGAGTGTAATGCATTTGATGTGTTTTAAGCATAGCGTTTCAAGCAGAGACGCATGCATTATTGATTTTATTTAAGAAACTAGTTTTATTTAAGAAAATGTAACAGGATGTGACATCAATGATTTTTCATGATGCAGCTCTATATAAATGCATTTAATTTATGGTGTTTTCATCGGCCTGAAGAAGACCAAAGTTGAAAGCGCTTGCCGTGTGTTTAAATAAATTATTTTACCTAACTCCGCTGAAACGCTTGGTTCCTTGTGTGGGATTATGAAAGCAAGCTATTGTTCCGCGGAGGAGAATTGATGATAAAGACATTTGGTGACAAGTTTTATTCAAGCAGTGAAGTGGATTTTTTGCTACCTTTGAGCACTATTACTTACGCTAAGAGACTGTGGTGTATTTTATTTTTACGTGTTTGAGTGAATGGTCGCTTTGAAACATTGACAGTAATTCTGCCTTGATGGTGCCCTATACTTGTTTTTATATTTTCTCATTTTATTATTGAGGGCACAGAAGTGTTTTGTGAGCTTTACTTTGTTCGTGAAATATATTATTGTGTCCAGAAACAAAACTAAGACAGAGTATTCTAAAATAGACTTTATTTAGAAGGATAATTTTTTTTGCAGGGACTGATTGGCAAATACTTCTTTGAATTTTTATTTGTGGAGAAACCTTGATTACCAGTCATTTTTGGTATACCTAAGATCCAAAAATCTATAGAGGATCCACCCGCTAAGGCCAATTCTGGCAGCTGCAGATTCTAAGGCACACCCTTTAGCTATGTTTTTTTGTCCAGAAATTGAAAACTTTTGTGACCAACATTAGTCATATCTCCAAAGATTCCTGGGATTTTCTCAAGAATATTAAAACAGAATGTTTTCATGTAGATTTGATCTTTGTTATTATAGATATTGTTGATTTATTTTCTTGTGTTCCCCACTACTTAGGGTTATAATCGTTTTATGAGGTGATTGTAGATTGGGAATACTTGACAAACTCAGAGGTTAGGTTAATAATGGAGTTTATGGAAATTGTTTTAAACAATAATTTTATGTTTTTTTAATGGTGAGTTTTACAAGCAGGTCAAGGGAGTTGCCATGTGGTCCTTTTGTGTCTCTATTTATGCCATCCTAGTAGTATATTATTAGGAGAAGAAATTTATTCTGAACTCCCCTTTTGCTCCTTACTGACATCTCTATACTCAATTTTTGGATGACATGTGCATTTTATGGAACAGTACTATAGGACGTTTGGAAGATTTTCTTGATTGTATTGGTTGTACCACTACATTTTTGACATGTACACATTCTTATTCTGTTGAAAGAATTAACTATTTGGATGTCACCCTGTATAAAGGCCACAATGAAGGAAGATTTAATTTTAAAGTATTTCAGAAGGATACTTTTTCAAATTCTTATTGACACTATTTGAGTGAACATCATTTCCACCAGAAGAAAGGCACCATAAAGAGGCAAATGATTAGGGTAGTTCGAATGACCTCAGAATACCAGCATTTTATCATGGAGATTGAGTTCATTAAACAGTTGTTTATAGAAAGAGGGTATCCATCAGACTTAGTTAACCAGATAGCTATTGAAGTTATTAAAGAACAGAACTCAAGGTTTGTATCTAATATAGGCAGAGACAGTGAGGTACCCTTAGCTAGAAAGGAGATTGATTGTCTTCCCCGGAAAGAGTTTGTGTATACTTTTAATTTTCATTGTAAGGCTATAGAAAAATTATTAATTAATATTGGGGTTGTTGACCCATGTTCTAGAGATGAAGGATGTTATACATACTATTCACATTTTTGTGCAGAAAAGGGGAAATAATTTGAAAGAAATGTTAAAAAAAACACTTTGATAACCAGGTTTTATGTAGCAACAAGAAAATAGGGACTTTTAAATGTGGGTTTTAATTCAATGTGAGATTTTGAGTATCACAGGGGGAAACTTATTTTGAAGCTAGAGATTTGACTATTAGGTCCACTGGACATTTTAACTGTAACAGCAGGGGATTTTTATATTTAGCTTTGTGTTTAAGCTGCATCAGTTTTTACACTGGCAAAACTGTGAGATTTTTAAGAAAATGTATTTAAAAGCACATGTATGTTGTAACCAATTTAAAGGAATCCAAAGCATTGTATAGACATAGAACATGTCTTTTGAGCAAATATCAGTTTTTTTGTATTTGAACAGCTGCCCATTAGTCCCAGTGGAGGACCCTGGGAGACAAGAGTTGAATACAGGGAACTGATATGGCAGCTCAGATTAGATGCAGGGAAGGTCTCTGGGTTGAATGATAATATTTCTCCTTTTAGTGTGTTGAAAATCCATGCAGCCAAGTTATGAGGTTTTTAAAGTTTTTATATCAATTGTATTTATTATATTTATATCAATACCAGCATTAATTTTACAACTGCGGTGGTGGTGCTGCGGTAGTGTTGTCGCCTCATAGCAAGACATTGTCCCGTTCGATTCTCAGCTAGAGTGTCTTCTGTGTGGAGGCATACGTGAATGGGGCATGCCTTCGTTGAAGGTTGTGTGTCAGGGCTGGTAACCCGGTATGTAAAAATCCACTACCAGTCATTAGCGGACCGGAGTTCTGCTGTAGCGACCCCTAACCGGGAAAAGCTGAAAGACACAACAACAACAACCAGCATTAATTTTACATGGTATTTACTTACATATTTCTTAGGAACATGAGTATTAAAATTGAATTGTAGGTTTTAAACCTTTTGGCTTGCTAGATTAATAAATTATGTTTGTATGGTTATATCCACATTTGTATTTGAGTACGCCTTTAGGGGCCTGTTTTTTAAGGGGTTATTGATTGTCTGTTGAAAAATTACCTAATAGTTTAATCACATTTGTTTATTTTGATAGGTTGGGATTCAGTGCTGGGATTATTTAAATTTGATGGTTGCTATTAGATTGTTAGTTTTGATAAAGCCCAACATTTTAGGATGAAAGTGCTTAACTTGTTTATATTTTTTGTATTTATTGAAGGTCATCACTTTTCTCTCCTTCTCCGTCTACCTGGTGTGTTTCAGTTGTAATTTCCTCGTTTTGGGTCTGTGAGTGGGCTTGTGCTTTAGCATCATCAGTCTACATACCATATCTTTTGTGAAGTGCAAGGAAGGCAGACTACTTGGGGAAAAAACATGCCAATAAAGGGAGAACATGTAGACTCCAGGTATAATGCACCCTAGCCAAAAAACAAAATGCTGAACCAAAAACATTACTCACAGTGTTATTTTGCCACCTAAAATAATATAAATATATAGAAAGACAGACAGGCAATACAATGTAGAACAAGAACTTGTAGCACTGTTGCTACACAAGGATCACTTAACAGAGCACAGCAAGTATTAAAAATGGATAGACAGACAGACAAATAGCTAATGCAATTAAGAACAAGCGTGTGTATGATCAGATAACAGAGCACAGCAAGTATTAAATCATTAGTAAGTATTAAAAATTGCTCACTGTTCGAGCATGTCTCATGCAAGGGAATTTGGAGATTAACCTTTATTGTACAGCTCTGCTTTTGTGTATGTAAATCATGATTCACAAACTCCATCTTTCAGGACTCAAAGCTGTTTATTTTATAAATCTTCCTAACACATTTTATTAGTGTTCAGCTGAAATCAGACACCTCTTGGTTTGCATGTCTACAGAGACAATGATTTGCAAATTCATGCAGTGTGTAAACATAGGTTCATAGGTAGGTACCAGGCTATCGGCCCGAGAGCCTACGTAAGCCTAGCCAGCAAGGATCCCTGGCTTATGCTACCCAATAAAGTTATTTTCCTGTGCCACAGTCGAGCAGAGACACAGAAGTGATCCCCGGGGTGTATTTCCTATTTCCCATACACTCATCAAGATTTTTCTTGAAGAGTGCTAATGAAGAAATTTGCTTGACATAGATGGGTAGCCTGTTCTAGAGTCTTGGAAGTCTCTGGGACAGGAATCTATCCCTCCAGCATGTCCTGTTTATTGTGGTGACAAGGGTTAGGTCCCTAGACAGTGTAGCTTGGAGGGATTGGGATTTCTTTAGATGTAGCATGTCCAACAGCTCTGGGTTTGACATAGCTTTATATGTTAGGCAGGGATCACCTTGGAGTAGGCGATATGCTACGGAGTAAAGCTGGAGTTTTTTGAGATGGTCAGTGTAGGGCATCTGTTTGAGGCCAGTAATTCTCTTTGTGAGGTACTTCTGTGGCCTTTCCAGCTGCTGCAGATGTCTTGTGAGGTACATTCCAAAAGAGGCATTGTACTCTATAATGGTTCTAATGAGTGTTGAGTAGAGGAGAACAATGACCTCTTTTTTCCTGGATGAGAACCCTTTTATGATGAGGTGTGCCACGTAGAAGGACTTCCTGACTACTGTGGCGATATGACTATCAAAGGACAGACTACTGTCCACCTGGATCCCAAGGTCTCGTATCACACATTTGGTGTTAAGTAGACTGTTGTCTATGTAGTAGTTCATGGGTACAGAGTTTTTACCAAAGGGGATGACAATGCACTTTTTGGCATTGAGCTTGAGGCCATGGCTCTGACACCAGGCATCTGTCTCAGTGAGGCCCTTCTGTAGGATTTCCACATCATTTGGGGACTCGACTATGGTTCCTAGTTTGCAGTCATCTGTGAACTTCATTAGCCAGAGGCCTTCTGTGTTAGCCTGTACTTCAGAGAAGTAGATACCAAACAGGAGAGGTCCCAGGACTGAACACTGTGGTACTCCACTTGCCACTGGTTTGAGGTCAGATTTGGAGCATGTAACTTTTACATTGTGAGTTCTGTCAGTGAGCCAGTTGGCAACCCATCTTGTGACATAGGGATTTAACCTAGTTTAGTGATTTTAGCTATAATTCCAGAATGGGGGAATGGTGTCGAAAGTGTTGGCAAGGTGAAGATAGGCTATGTGAACCACCTTACCCTCATCTACGGCTTTGGTGACTGCCTCAAAGAAGTCGATCAGGTTCAGGAGGCATGATCTGCCTTTTACAAACCCGAACTTGGTGGGATCCAGAGTTTGGAGGTTACCAATGTCTTTGTTTATGATTTCCATGATGATACATTCCATGGCCTTGCAGACTAGGCTCGTTGGGCTAATAGGGCAATAGTTCCCAGGATCAGTGGAGGCTTCCCTTTTGTGGAGTGCGAAAACTGTTGCTGCATACCATTCAGTGGGCACAAAGCCTGATGTGAGGCTATGATTGAACATGGTGCTTGGGTGGGGAGCCAGTTCGGTCTGAAGTTCTTTTAAAATGCAGCCTGGGATGTTGTCCGGTCCCATGGATGCTATGTTTTTGGCTTTAGAGAGTGCAGCTTTTACCTGCATAGTTGTGATTACAGGGACTCTGCATTCTTCCTGTATAGATATGGGCCCTTTAGGGGGTGGGGGGGGGGGGTAAAGTTATCACTGAACCTATCTGCCAGGATGTTGGCAATATCAGTTGGTTCTGTAATTTTCGTGCCATTGTGCTGTAACTCAGAGCAGCTCTGGGTGTTGCCATTGAGATTCTTGACATAGCTATAGAATGCTTTGTGGTTGTCTTTAGAATCAGTGGTGATTTTGTTTTTGTAGCTAACTTTGGAGGATCTTATAAGGGGTCTCAGCTTCTTACTGAGGCTGACCAGGGAGCTCCTCCACTCATGAGATTTTACTCTCTTTTGCAACAATTTCTTCCTTCTGTTGTACAGTTTGTTTATTGCAGGAGACCACCAGATTGGCTTCCTTTTTTGGAGGATAGCATCTTGGTTCTGTCTGGGATAGCACGATCCATGCACTTGTGTAAGTGCTTATAGAGTGCATTTGTGTAGGATTCAGCAGTCGCAACTGTATTGTCCATCTGCATGGGTGTCATGAACTTCATCACTTCTGTCTTAAGAAGCATGAAGTTGGCTTTGTAGAAATTTTTTACCGTGATTCCTTAAATGGGGGTGGGGGCAGGGGCAGGATGCGGATATAAAGGGTGATTAGCTTATGGTCAGATCGGACCAACAAGGAGTTGACTTCAGGTGTGGAACACCGGTCACTCATGTTGGTAATGATTAGGTCTAAGATATTGTTGCCCCTGGTGGGGGTGTGGATAAGTTGATCCAGGGCATTGGAGTTTATGAATTCCAGAAAGCGTTGTGTGAAGGAGTTGGTACATGAATAGTTTTCCCAGTTAATGGTGGGGTAGTTCAAATTGTCCATTATTAGGGTGTTTGTTTGAACCCTAATATTTTCCAGTACATCAAGAAAAGAGGAGTGGAATCTTGGGGCATGGTGGAGGATCTGTAGGAAGCTACAATTTGGATTGCAGTTTTGCCCAGAGTTAGTTGCACTTGGATAACCTCGGATGCATTATGCTGATCAACTAGCCTGGAGGTGTGAGTATCCTTAATGAATATGGACACACCTCCACCTTTGGTGTTCCGGTCCAAGTTACATGGCCGAAAAGTGTGATATGAGTTATAGCCTGGTAGTGCAGGGGTGCTCTCTGGACCCTTGAACCAGGTCTCAGTCACTGCACAGATATCGATGTTCTCCATTTTAAGGAGTGCCTCGAGTGAGTGCATTTTGAAATTTAGACTTCTACCATTGAGTAGCATTACCCTCAGTTTTTGCTTGCCTGTTCCTGTTATGGTGGTGAATTTGTCATTTGAACCTTGCCTAAAAAAGGCACTATAGGGGCGTCAAGAGACTTAGCCAGTATCCGGAATCCCAGGGGTGACAGGTGCAGGCCATCTCTGGCAAAGCATAGCGGCCTGTTGACCATATCATCCCAAGCAGACAGATACTGAATTACCCAAGAATGACACCAGAAGCTCAGCCAATTGTTGAAGTCGATCATTTTGTCCTTGTACTGCGGTATCATTCTGGGCGATGGCAGAATGCTACTCAGGGCTAGGGTCATACCTGCCTGGGCTACAAGATCAGGGAGCTCTTCCATGTCTCTTTTCTTGTAGTCCAGGGAGGTATGTCTCAGGTCGTTCACACCAACATGGACAATGACAGAGTCATATTTGTACTTGTTGTGGAGTGACCTGAGTGCGTGGGTTATGTTGCGGATCCTGGCACTCGACAGGCAGCTGACAGTACCCTTCTCCTTGTTTAGCCTGGTGAGTGGGACATCAGTGTGCCTGACTATAGAGTCACCTATGACTAGTGTGTTGGATACGTAGTTTTGCCTTATTGGCTGTGGTTGAGTGGCACACTGAGTCTGTGGACTATGTGTCATTTGGGTTGTGTTGGGGGTGGAAGTTGCTTGCGTTTCTGCTTTGGAGGTTTCTGTTGCTTGGGTAGATTATTATTGAGAGCCTCTGTGAATGTTTTTGTGTTTCTATGTGTGGCCTTTGGTGGTGTAGATTTAGTGAGACTATGTGATAAGTGTGGTGTGGTGCAAGTATTTGCCTTCTCCTCTTGAATGTCAAGTTCGGTCTTGGTTAGAGAGAGTTTTACCTCCAGTTTGGCTAGATAAGTGCATCTCTCACAGGTTGTAGTGTTGGGTGGTAGGAGGAGAGGGTTATCTGTGTACATGAGGCAATTTCTACATTGCCCCAAGATGCCCAGATTCATCAGATAGACAGGAGAGAACACTGGGAGCTGACCCTTGGACATGCATGAATACAAAACTATTTTCTTCTAGATAAGTGAGGAAAGTGAGTACAAGAGCTGTTTTTCTCTAAGTAAGTGAGAAAAGTAAGTGCAAAAACTGTTTTCCTCTAGGTAATGAGAAAGGTTTAGTGCTATAATAATTAGTAGCTTATTTAGTACTTACAACAAGTTCTGAACAAGTGCTGAGCACAAATAAGCAAATTCAAGTGCTAAAACTAAGAATCTGTATCTGCACTAAACTAGTTACAGGAAAGAAACTATTGCAAATGCAGGCTTTCAAATCAGATAGTTGAGAGAGATGGAAAATATTGCCCAGATGGCCAATAACTACAATTTCTGGGCCAGAACTACTCCTTATGTGGTAGACAGGTTACCTATTGCTTACCACTCCCACGGACAAGCTAGAAGGCTTCCCCCCAACACAGAAAGGCTTGGGGGGGCTCACAAGCTTACATATAGTCTTGGATACAGCAAATCTGTAACCGGACTACACTAGTTACAGGAAAGGTAGTCTAAGAAACAAAATGCTGTGTGCGATGATATGGGATTGTAAATGAAACACACAGAACATCTTCAGGGGAGACTACTGAAGATGAATGCAATGCAGTACTTACAGATGAAAACTTACTAGAGTTTCTTCAGCAGATTGAAATGATTTAGAATTGTAGTTTACTGAAAAATATGGTTTTGTCTTGATGGCCAGATGCTAGAAAAATCCCATTACCAACTCAAGAATATTGCACTTACCCTGATGAAATTCCTGAGTCAAAAGATCTGATGCACAGATCTAATAGAATGATTGTTTCTATTCAGTTTAGAAAGCTTATGTTAGAAAAAAAATACAAGAAGAATGTTTGTGAATTGTTAAGTGCAGAAAGAGCATATGAAATCTTATTTTGGCCAAGATGTTAAAATATATTGAATTAATGGTCAAAAACTTTCACTCTGGTAACTTTTATCATACAAGTGAGTCCAAAGATGTTACAATTCCTCATACAATTTGAAATCTGTATCAAGTCAATTCCAGTTCACAGACAGTTGGTGCTTTATTTGTGATGACTTTCTATAAGTACCTGCAGTGACCAAACTCAAAGATACATCATTACAGACTGGTAGTACATTGTTGAAAAAAAATGTTTGATGACACAGCATACCAGATGTATTTGCTACAAATTGTGGTTTGCAGTGTGTGATCCAAGAATACAGACTTTTTTGCATCCCATCTGGCAGTTGGCTTAGGGGATTAAGAAGCTGTTTATGAGCTGTTTCCTGTGGCCCATTGGTGTAAGGTTTGAGTCCCTCAGACTCTATTACCTAACTGTGTGAATCTGAGCAAGCCACTTAACCAGACACTGCTCCTGGATTGAGTCTGAAAATGGTCCAGGGAGATCAGTGCTCTATCCTAGAAGACAAATGCAAATACGTAAATAAAAGTAAATCCAAATGTATTATTTAATTGACAAGATATCCTCAGTCAAATGGGAAGTTAGAAAGAGTAATTCCGACAGTAACAAAACATTATGTTAGGAAACTGTTGCCACCTCTAGGTAAGACCATTGTTTTGCATTTTTTTTTTGTATAGAAGTATTACAAGTAATAACTGTGGGCACTAAGAAAACATGTTCTTAGCAATGATTTTATATTTGTTATTATTAGTAATATATATTAATATTTTATATGTTTTTAAATGCCTTTATTGAATTATGACCTGTGACATAAACAAACTTACATTTACATAAAAGAAAGCAAACTATATTAACATCCCTAGTTACAGACATTATGTATTACATATATTCTCCTGTACAATATAATCAGTCCAACATTACATAAATTGGTCAATTTATGCCTTCCCATAAACCTCACTCCTCCTCTAAAACATTTTTCTGCTTGCATTATTTCCACAATTTCCAGTTTTTCTATGTAATTTGCTCCTACCCCTTCCTAAAGATCCCACTTCCAGTTCTTTTATCTCTATTACAATATTTACTACTTCAAGTACTGTTGGTGCAGACTTTGATTTCCATTTTCTAGCAACTGCTTTTTTGGCAGCCATCAAAATTAAATTTAACAAGGCCTTGCTATATCCAGGCAGTTCAGATCCTATATCCCAAATCAAAAAAATACTTTCCTTGGTTACACCCATTTGCTCACCCAGTATTTCTGCCAGAGTACACTGTAGGGAATGCTTAAAGTCTGCCAACTCATTATACTCCCAAAACATATATTCCCAATTACCTCTTACTTCCATATCATGCCTCCAACATTTGCCATCTACCTGAGGAAAAATTATTTGGAGTCTACTTGGGGTATAAAAATGCCTATGCTAAGACTTCCAAGAAAAAATCCTAATCCTCTAGACTTTGTTGCATACTTGGGAGCCATACATATGCCCTCCCACTGTTTTTTTTTTTTGTGTGCGTGAATTGCTTATCCAGTCTGTCGTCCCAGTCTTTTCTAACCTCCTCTGATTGATTCCTGTAGTTATTGTGCAATATTTTATGCCCCTACTAATTATCTCTTTTTAAAAAGCAGCTTCTGTTATAAATTCAGCTAAAAACTCTACCAGTACAAGTCTTTCACCTAGATTTCCCCTATCCCTTTCCCTTTGCCTATACTCTGATATTAATCCCTGACAAGGAAGGTAATCTCTAGCCTGCAGTCCTGATGTGCTCTTGACCTTTTCCCATTCTATTACCTTTCCTGTTTTAATTATTTCTTTCCAATACCTTAGTTTCTTAACCAGTTTTCTGCAGTAAATTCCAGACCCCACCAGACCCCTCTTGCCACTTTGTTTCTAACTTCAGAATATCTGCCTAAATACTTCATCCTTAAATCTTCAGGGTCTACATATTAGTTTGCCATCAAGTGTTTGGCAGTGCTCTGTACAGACTCAGACACCATAAGTGACATTTTTCCTGTAGAAGCACTATTGAAATTTCTCCAATAATTAGTTGGACACAAGACAACTAGTTTGTAGTGACAAGCACTGTCCCCATAGTTACAAACTGGATACTCCTGACATTGATTGATATTCTCATTCCAACTGTGTAATCAATAAAAAAGGGTCTGTTGCCATGGATATAAACTTCACACTGCCTATGTTACCAACTTGGTGGATATGGGCATCCTGAGGCAATTTAGAAATTGCCTCATGTTTACTGACAACCAGTTAATTCTCAAACAAACTGACATGGTATGTGAGAGATGTATTTACATAATGTCACTGGATGCAAAGCTCTCACATAAAAGTACTCCTAACATCAGTCATGTTATCAGTAGTATACAAACTGTACCCATCACACACATTTCAAGGCAGACATATCAACCCACATATGCTGAGGCACTTAAATGTAACCATCCTAAACCACAAATACCTCCTAGATGAAGTACACATAACAAATACCCTCGGCAGCCTCAAATGTGCTCTTTCAAAACAACACCCACATCAACACATAGCGCTACATCTCATGGAGCCTCTACCTCTAACCACATAAGACAAACAGCCACACAATCCAACATTCTAGCCATTGGAGACTCCATCATGAGACACACTGATGTTCTTCTCAGCAGGCTGAGTAAGGAGACAGTCACAGTTAGTTGCTTATCAAGGGCTAGGATACACCACATTACTCACACACTCAGGCCATTGGACCCCAAGTACCAATATGACTCAGTCATAGTCCATGTGGGAATAAATGACCAGAGATGTACCTCCCTAGACTATATGAAGAAAGATATCATGGAGCTCTCAGAATATGTGTCTCAGATTGGTATGAGCCTAGCATTGAGCAGCATTTTACCTTCTCCAAGGATGATGCCACAATACGAATAAAAGATGAGTGACTTTAATAATTGGCTTAGTTTCGGGTGTCAATCTAAAGAGATGCAATATTTGTCAGCATGGATGGAGATGGTCAACAGACCATGATGCATAGCCGGGGATGGTCTGCACTTCTCCCCTCTAGGTTTTCGAATATTAGCTAAAAGATTGTCTTCCCCCATAGTGCCTTTTTTAGGCAATGCCAAACTGAAAGTACTTCCAACATAGTAAATCAATACCAAGAAAATCTAAAGGTATTACTGCTCAATGCTAGGAGTCGAAACAAAAAAGCTCCACTCCCCATACCTCTTAACTGTACAGATTTTCGCAGAATGTCCAGATTTTTGCCTCATATTTTTAGTCCATTTTTCATAAATTTGTGGTTTACTGGGAAATTAGGAGCAAATCATTAAAGACTGAAGTTAGAAAATAATGACAGACATTTAAGTTTCAGACGTCATATCATTCAGAAAATTCATGTTAATGCAAAAGTATTATTCTATCAACTTTCTAAGTCTATAAGATCAATATTTAAACATTGTCCCTATTTGGGGGCCTTTGTCCTACTTTTATTTATGGCTTTGTCCAGATTTCTTGCTCTAAGAGGTTGAGAGGTATGACTCACAGTTCACAACAAAAAGACTCTTGAAACACCAATGTAAAACTCCACAGCAAAACAGTAAACTCCCAAATTTTATTGAAAAAACAAATCCACCAACAGTAAGCACTTTCGTCTCATAGTACAGACTTCTTCAGACCAAATGAATTAAATACATTCACCCACCTACAATATTTATACCCCTGCTAATCAAAAATCAATTAAACATTCTTTAATAAAACCCTTAACTCTGTAGGATATTTTTTAAATTATTATTATTAAAGATTATATATATATATATATATATATATATTTATATATATATATATATATTGTATCTATGACAAGATACACATATCCAATTTTACCTTTTGTATAATTCATTTTCAATACACTACTTATACTAATAATATCATTTAGCCCAGGCCAAGATGAAGCATTCAGAAATAATTGCCACCACAATTCCTTCTGTTCCAAAATAATTGGCCAGGAACCTCCCCTAGGATATTTTTCCACCTGCTCCAGAACAAAAAACAAAAATCCATGATTCCCATATGCATCTAAATGTTTACCTAGGGCATTAGTTAATTTATATTTACTTATGTCATAGCAATGTTCATATATCCACTGTTTCAAATTTCTCTCAGTCTTTCCTATATAGAAACTTAGACGTTCCTTACAAAGTGCCACATAAACCACCCCTTCTGTATGGCAGTTATAATGACCTTTAGTTTTACATCACCCTGTTACAAATCTTTACTTCATGTCCCTATAGAATCATATGACACTGATTACAGGCCCCATATTTTGACATCTTACTTTTTGCTTTGTTTTTATTGTTAGACATACTATCAAATCAATTTTTATGGGAACTTCTTCGTTTATACAGAATTTTTGGTCTTGCCCCCAATTTCTCATAAACGTCTTTATTATTCATTATCAATTCCCAATTCTTATTCACAATGTTAACTAATGGCCCGCTATCCGTATTGTATGTCATGATATACAAAGGACCATGAATATTATGATGCTCTCTTTGACTTGTAACCAGTTTTCTCACAGAAATTCTACTACCCACCTGGAGATCCTCGTCCTCTGAAGTGTTATATCTAGAATCTGTGTTACCATTTAACTTTCCTAACAATGGCCGAAAGTGGCCCATTCTTCTCTTCAGTGATACTTCTTCATCATTGAATCAACTTGTTCATATGGGTATCCCCTTCTAAGTAACATATATTTTAATTTTATACATTCATCCAGGAAGTCACTCCATTCTGATTCCATACGAGCAGCCCTTACTAGTTGCCCCTTCACCACAGTGCATTTTTGGTTTAAAGGATGGCTGCTTGTAAACTGTAACAAAGTATTTGAGTAGAATGGCTTCCTATAAATTTTAGATGCAAGAATATCTTTCGTAGGATGTATAAATAAATGCACATCCAAATAATTTATTGCCCGTGGCCTATTGGTACATAAATTCCAAAAAGGATGTAGTAGCATTAATGTACTGGATAAATTCTTCCACCTTATCTATTGAACCCACCCATACATTGAGGTTAGTGAGGGGGATCAAAATTGTAGATCCTTTAATTGTTCCTGTTGCAGTTACTGTCATTAGTTCAGGCTCATTTATTTAGTAGCTTCCATATCAATTGTTTATTAGACTTGTCATTTGAGAAAACAGCTGTGCAATCGTAAAGATTAATTCAGACTCTTTAATATCCAAATACATCTTTAGACTGCATTTTATACATGTGTGTGCTTTGTATACTTAAAGGTTTTTATACAGACATGTGTGTGTGTGTGTGTGTGTGTGTGTGTGTGTGTGTGTGTGTGTGTGTGTGTGTGTGTGTGTGTGTGTGTGTGTATATATATATATATATATATATATATATATATATATATATATATATATATATATAAATATGGTTTTACATGGTTATATTGAGTCTTTAGGGACCAGAAACCTACCTATAGTTTATAAAACTTTCATTTGTTTGACTTGGAATCAAAGGAGGGAAAATCCGCCCGCTCTTTTTTAAAGCTTAACTTCTCACATACTTTGGTAGAGGAATTTGTCTCCACCTGCATGACGTATAACAGACATAGGGAAATCAGTAGGCCAGTATTCATAGTCACTTGTGCAAATGCTTATGAATGAGTGTGGCAAAGGCAAGATTCATAGACACCATTTACGATAATGTGAAATGCCTTAAATATGATGCGATGCAGATGAGAAATGTTGTAAAGTGTAGTATGCTAATGATGTAGTTTTGCAATTCATAGTCTGACATCCACAAGATACACACATCCATTGTTAAAAGCGACACTTCGCCTTTGATATTGAAGTTTCAAGCTGCAAACTTGATCCCCAGCCAGTAGTTTGTCCAAGTATCCACAAACACTTTCTTGACACATAAATTATTTCCCCCAGCAACCCCTTCATTAGTTTGTCTTAAGTATGCACAAGCACTAAAATGACACAAAATAAATTATTTTACCCAATGATCACATCGGCATTCTGACCATGTATACACAAGCACTTCCCTGATATACAAATTAATTATTTCATCAAGTGCCTCCTTCAGTAACACATCCTAGTAAACACAAGCTTCGAAATAAAACAAGTGACCCCCTTCAGCAACATGCCCAGGTATGCACAAACAACAAAATTAAACAGTTTTCCAAGTGACCACTTAAGGAGTATGCCCAGGTATGCACAAGCACCAAAATGAAACATTCGCCCAAGTTTTACCCCTTCAGTAGAATGCCCAGGTATGCACAAGTACCAAAATGCAACATTCACCCAAGCGAACCCTTCAATAAATGTCCAGGTATGTATAAGCACCAACCAATCTCCCTTCCCATCTCTGTATTATCCTGGAAAACTGCTGCTTACAGGCATTATTTTTTCTTTTTATTTTCTTCTTATTTTACTGGAGCTTTTCTCTCCAGGCCTCCACTAAAAATGGGCTATTAAGCCCAATCGGACACTCCCGATAAACAAATGTAAACTAAATAAATAAAGAATTTCAGGGTTATTGACATACTTAGTATGTAAATGAGTTCATTATAAATTTGTGTCTATGAATCATACTCATACACATATGTGTAAGGCCCCTTATCAGCATAGTAGCTATCCAACTAACGCTTATATGTTAAGCGTGTTATGCTTTTGCTGGGGGGGGACATGTTGGCATGTACTTACATTTCTTTTAAAATATCCATCTTGAAAATTCTGCAGTTTGATTTGTTTACTGCAATGTGGGACAATTTAATGTTTGTGAAAGGTTATCTGGGACTTGAAATGTTCTGTAAAGAGAATCTCCCCCCAATGAAGTGCGAGCTTGTAGAAAAAATTCTTCAAAAATGCAATTGGAAGTAGCAGCCAGACTTACTGAAATTACAAAAAAAAAACTTTTAGCAGCATGACCGCTATTCATTTATTAATTTTAAAAACCAGGCCAAGAAATTACTCAGGTCATTTTCTGATACAGAAATATTTCCTTGTTAGCTGTAAAAGAAAATGTAGGTAGGTAGAATACTTGTTTTTATTAATCAGATAAAGCTCATGTGTCACTACTCTTCATTTTCAGTTAACCAGACCACTATGAAGGTAAAATAGTTTGAGTAAAGGCAAGCAATACAAAGATTGTATACATCAAGTTCAAGTCTGGTGACTAAAATGAGTCCATCCACAACATACTGTATTAACTTTTAGATTTTACTATTGAGATGGGGTCAGATGTAATCATGTTGAAGGCATGAGCAGATTACATTAAGATGGAGTCCATCTTTTAAATAGAAACTGTTAGGGAAGGAGACAAATCTTGTGCAGGAAGTTGAAAGGTTCTATCTAGACTTTTGTAATCTTACCTCTCAAGAAAGTATTATTATTTGGAAAAACAGACTTCTTAAGTGAGGTTGGTGTTTCTCTCTGTTTATTTGGAGCTGGTCCTCAGTAAAGACCCTTGGTATGTTTCAGGATGATCATGTGCCCTAGGTGGATGTTGGTCAATTATTTTTTTTGCCAGTAATTGAAAGAGTGACTTCAATGTGAATATATGTACTATGAGCCTGTTCATTTAACAAGGTTTACATAGAGATCAGTGATGTGCAGCTCAATAGGGAATGGACTATAGATTCTGTAATTCTACTAGGAAGTCTTCAACACTCGCATCAAGGATGACTGAGAGAGCTGAAATTACATGATCGGGAGTAACAGCTTAATAATCTGAACCATAGTGGGCAATTGTTTAGTGTTTTGTGGATTATCCATAACATGCACCATGTTTGAAGAGAAGATGCTCCTATGTACAGTTGGGGCAAGAGCATCTTGGGTTAAAGGTCATTGATCAACTTTGTAGTTAGCTATCAGACCTTAGGTCATATATTTTGGGCACTCAGAGCAGACAATATATTTGCTGGACAGTTGGGCCAAATGGCTTGGATGTTATCAAAAAGACCCTCAAAACCAACATATATATAGTGACAGTCCCATGACAATGCCTAGTTAATGTTCCTGTGCTAAATCAGTTCATCTTCTACCTCCAGAAAATCTTCTCTTATATGGGTCTGAGACATGAACTCTAAATGCACCCTGTTAAATGCTTCATCAGTGGAGGTGGCACAATGAGCTATGCCCAAAAAAGTCATTGCAATAACCTTAGGACATGATGCTGGACACCAGTGGTGAAGGAAGCTATCAGTTAAAAAAGGGGTTTCTGTGCAGTGCTGTGATTTCTTCAGCAGTTAAAAAAGGGGGTTTCTGTGCAGTGCTGTGATTTCTTCAGACTTGACTGATATGTAATGACAAACCAGGAAGGCAACAGATGCAGTAATCACTGAAGTAAAAGTCTGGATCTGAGAGAGGTTTTGAGGGCATGCAGTGTGACATTTGTAGGGCATCAGAGAAAATCCAGTAAACCCCCAATCTTGTATTCTATAACCATAACATAGCCTTGGTTTTAATATCTACACTGCCCCGTTTTCATTATATAATAATATATCACAACCTTCCTTCCAGAAATGCATACAGATCTGTTCATAACCCCCCTTTTCCAATTTTTGTACATGGGGTCAGGGTGTCACAGAAACAATGAGTATCATCTAGAGACAATGTTCACACCTCAGGGTGGCTAGCCCTGCAGAGATTGTTCTTCCATAACACACACACATACACACACACACACACACACACACACACACACACACACACACACACACACACACACACACACACACACATGCACACACACACTCATACATGCTCACACTTATGGCCAGTTTACTGAGTCCAGTCTACCTACTGCTTTTCTTAGGAGTGTGGGAGGAAAATGGAGCAGATGAAGAAAACCCACACAAACACAGGGAGGACATGCAGACTCTGCACATAAGGCACCCCAACTGAGAATTGAACCAGACAACCTCTTGTAAAGAGGTGATAAGGCTCACATGTAAACACAATTTTATCTGCACCATCAGTTTTTGATCTGTATCTTATCTAATGCTCCCCACAGAATATTATATTAATGTGAATTATTTCAACCTTATGTATGACCCAAACTCATTAACTACTATCCCAAAACATTTTGGCCTTTTCCATTCTAAAAAAAAAGATATCCATAGTTTCTTCTGACCCACAGTCCCACAGTAGTGGTGCTGTGGTAGCGTTGTCGCCTCACAACAAGACGTTGTCCCATTCGATTCTCAGCTAGAGTTTCTTCTGTGTGGAGGCATGCATGAATGAGCGTGCCTTCGTTGAAGGCTGTGCATCAGGGCTGGTAACTAGGCACGTAAAAATCCACTACCAAACATTAGCAGACCGGAGTTCCGCTGTGGCGACCCCTAACTGGGATAAGCCGAAAGACTCAACAACAAGTTTCTTCTGACCAACATTCATTATATTTGCTTTCTCTCATTTTCTTATACTTCATTAATACTTTCAAAGGTAAATTATTCAACAAAATATGACAAAAAATCTTGTCTCTCCCAACTATTTTAAACACGCTCCTTTCCCTAATTACACATACCCCGGGATTCATGAACCTTGCGCCAGGCGCCAGCATAGCGTCGGCGTTATAACGCCAAATATGGCTGCTTAGCGATTCAGGTATGAATGAATTCCACGTGCACTACCGGCGTGCGCCGGACCGTCCCCGCCCCCGGCGTAGGTATGCAAAACACACTGTGTGCGGTATTGCACCATGCAAATGAGGGCAAATAGCGATCCACGAAGTGGCGCAGGCGTAGCGTAAGGGCACGGCAATGTAAACCAAAAAAAACGGTTTACATTTACCCAAACATACCGGAGGAGTAACGGAAGGCTGTCAAAGTCAGGTATCATATAGGTGCAATATGCCAATGTGGAAAGGCACCGAGAATGTCCAAAGAAAATATGCACAAAATGTAAAAAATGACATAAATGGCACGTACGTAGAAAGAACAGCAGACCCGGGATGTGCACAGAAGTTGTAAAGCAATGAAATAATATGATAATGTCCGAAAAGAGCATTAGAACACAAATCAGCTGCACAGCCACCACACACCATAGTATGTATGTAAAGCTGCAACCCCAGCGCAATGGTTGTCAAGGAGTGGAGGCGGTGTCCGGCGCCGTAACCAGGTATTAGTAGTCAATTCCATGCAAATGAGGCAGATAATAGTGAATCGCAAAACGGCGCCAGCGTAAGGATGGAGCAAACGCGAGCGGTACTACACCGAGGAGTGGCCTACACGAGATACATGTCAACCACACAGGGTGTGCCACTGTAGGAGGAAGGATATTGGAGGACAGCAAATCTGGGCTGTACAATGCACATTACAGCATCATGACTGGCGTGTTAGGAAATAGATGCGCTGACAGTACAGAATGCGCGCATACAAATGCATGTGCACGAGGATGACTACGTTCCCGAAACCAGTCATGTGACGGCCTCACCGGCAACAACCAGGGATATAGGAAGGTAATGCGGAGAATACGAGGAAATGCGGAAGCAGTGTAAATGTATCCGTAACGAGCAATTAACACCAATCAATGCAGGAAGGGCAAACGCCGGCAGCTGATAAGTCTGCATGCAGACTCCTGCAGAACGGGAAAGGGGAGGCATATGAGAGCAAAGATGATGGGATGTAGTAGAAATGCAAAGAGCAAAGAACCGAAATAGCACAGCCAAGTACAGAGGTAGCATAACTGCGGCCGCAGATAAAATGCATCATATGCCATGTGCCTGCAGGATGCAGTAATGTAAGATGCCAGGCGAAGGCAATGCAGGCAACTGTAATGTAACACTACAGGCAGTACCGTTGCAGCTGCAAGCGTAAAACCACGGAAATAATCCATGGATAGGGCTGCACAGACACACCCAATGACATCACCGGCTATACAGCACAACAGTAATAAATGTGAATGCGCACAACACACAGCGCGATTTCCCAAACGCCGCACCATAGGGTGTAAACAGACGGGGAACTTTTAACATGTATATGCTGGGTGCCGCCGTGGCCGTGATGCATAGGTATGTGGCAGAGACAGACGGAGTTGCGGAGGGTGGTGCCGACAACTACCGTAGGCCTCACAGGAGAAGGAGAGTGTTCAGACCAAGGGTGACCTACCAGGGGCTGCGAGACCTGGAGATAGTAGAGCGCTACAGGGTGGACAGGGACACGTTACAGCAAATAGTGGAGCTGTGCCGGCCGCCTGAGAACAAGAGACAACAGAGGGGAGCCCATCCCAGTGGACACAAAGGTATGTGTGAGCTTGCGAATACTGGCTACAGGTACCTTTCAAAGGCCCACCGGGGACATAATGGGCATCTCACAGGCATCAGCATCCAGGGTACTACACCAGTTCCTGGATGCCATGTTACCACATGCCCATGAGCACATAAAGTTCCCCACATCTCAGGAGGAGTTGGCTAGCAATATGCGCCGCTTCCACCGTGTGGCACAATACCCGGAGGTCCTGGGTGCGATAGACTGTATGCACATAGAAATCAAGTCACCACCTGGGGAGCAGGGTAGGCGCTACATAAACCGCAAGGGATACCCCTCCATCAATTGCCAGGTCATGTGCAATGCGGAGGGCATTATCATGGATGTGTGTGCTGGCAGCCCTGGAAGCTACCACGACTCCCATATCTGGCATGCCTCACAGCTGTATCAGGTATTCGCCAGTGGGGACATCACACAAGGTCACCTTGTGGGGGATGCTGGCTACGCACTGGAGCCGTGGTTGATGACACCCATCAGAAATGCACACACACACATGCAAGAACGCCATAATGAGGCACATGCACAAACGAGAATAATCATAGAGCGTGTGTTCGGGATCCTGAAATCACGGTTCCGGTGCTTGGATACATCCGGTGGAGCCTTGCAGTACTCTCCAGGCACAAGTGCCCACATATTCATAGTATGTTGTATGCTACACAATATGATTCTGCGGAAACAGCTGCTGCAGGGACATAATGCCGGAGGGCCACCAAGCCCGCCACAACTGCCAGGGCAAGCACAGGCACAGGGCGGGCGGCGCCACGGACACACTGAGCCAGCCCCAGTAGGTAGA
The DNA here is from genome assembly GCF_019279795.1 of Protopterus annectens. Taxonomy (NCBI): domain Eukaryota; kingdom Metazoa; phylum Chordata; order Ceratodontiformes; family Protopteridae; genus Protopterus; species Protopterus annectens. The sequence goes on from NC_056744.1 coordinate 796,199,910, forward strand.
CAGAGGCGTACCCAATATGCCTACGCCCTGGCAAAGAGGGAACGCATAGCACATACTTTGACAGTGTAGGCCCCATGGACTGACACCTCCTGACCTGCACACACAGTAAAATGGACGCCACACAAACATGTCCGCCCGTAATGTGTACCGTATGCGGACGTATGTGTGACTCAACAAAGGCACCGCCAAACACTGCACACCAAACAA
>NC_056744.1:796200616-796217779 GCF_019279795.1 Protopterus annectens
GATATACTCTAGGCAGGGGTGTTTGCGATTTATTAAATTATGAGGCCAAAGAAACTAAAAGGGTTTCAGGCTTAAAAAAGCCTACTTTTATGCAAACCCCCCAAAATAAAGGGGAAAAAAGATTTTGCACACTTTGGATATACACACAGGCAGTTCGCGATATTATTTGAGCAGAGACACTAAAAGGGGTTCAGGCAGTCTCCAGCATTTACTTGTTTCTTGTTTGGCACGGGTTCTCAGGGCGAAGCCTGTGTCCAAAACAAACTATTTCCTAAGTGGATTGGGTTTTTGTATTGCTTTCTGTTATTCCCATCATGGTAAGGGAGATTCCAGCTGGGATTAGGCCTCATTCCACAAGGGCTACTGCCCACTTCTACAGCTTTTTTAAGGGGGGTGGCAACTAAAAGATATTTTGGAGGCAGCTACTTGGAGTTCAGTGTGCATACTTTCTCTAAGCATTATCACCTTCCACTCTTACTCTAAATCGAGGGCTGGTTTTGCCACTGCAATTTTACAGGCATTTTGGGCAGCTCCTACTGCTTTTATAGTTTCTGCCATCCTCCCTTATCTCAAGCTTTGGGATTCTACCCAAGTGTAAGGACTGCAGCAATGTGGAGATGAAGAACACTTCAAGTACAGTTTTTGTATTGCCTACCATAAATGTAGATGTTCAAAGATCCACATTAACACAGTTGCAGCCCAATTTACTCCTCCCTCCTTCCCCTCTGTAGTTAGAGGCGGTTGTGGGGTTTGGGTTGTGGCATATTGTGAATATTGTATATGACATTGTACATATGGTTAGTACAAGGGTGGTTGGTTGTTTTTGCTGTCTTTTGGTTTTGACCTTTTCTGTTTAGGGTCTTCTGACATCTGGGAGCAAGAAAAGACTGAGGATATGACGCAATCGGTCATAAGCTATTTTATTACCTCTGACGTCCTGATGTCGAGTCTTAAAGCGCCTTGACCGACGATCAGCCTAATACTTTGATATTCGGCCGATCGAGACTGGGCGGACCAGCGGACTACCCAAGTGTAAGGACTGCAGCAATGTGGATCTTCGAACATCTACATTTATGGTAGGTATTAAAACTGTACTTTCCCTTGGGCATGTCTTCTGGGCTAATTATTCTGCTTTCCTTGTGTGCGGAAAGATTGGCGGGCAGTTTTCCCTCTAGATAAATCCAAAGCGAGATCTGGGTAATCACTACCGCCTCTCTCTTGCATCATGGGATATAGGGGCTTTGCCTCGAGCTGGTAAAAAGTGATTCTTCAGGCGAGCTTAGCAAGTGAGCCCGGAGTCGGGCGAGGAGGGATCGGCTCGAACTCATTCAACAGAAAGAAGGTGAGAGAAGACAACTAACATGGAACGTTATGGTAGGGCACATAACTTCTCATTTTTTCAAACAAAGGGTATGTCGCTAGTGTGTGTGTTGTTAGTCCCTTTTTCTACTTCTTGTGCTAGGTTTTGGTCCCTTTTTTGTTAATTTAATTACTAGCTTCTCTTCTCTCCCTCCCCTCCCTAGTGTTTGGGTGTGTGTGTGAATAATGTCTGAAGGGCCCTAAGGGTCGCAGGTTTTCTAAATCGTGTACTGAGTGTGGCCACAAGCTTTCCCAGCTGATGGCCACACTCAATCGTTTTGTGCAATGAGGGCAGCTCATTTGTCAGAGGCCTGCACCAGATCCGCGCGGCTTTAACCCCTGGGCACTGGGGATACAGGAAGCAACAAGCTAATCCTGGTGGGAAAGCTCCCCAGGAGTCGGCCTTCTTCTTCTTCTCCCATTTGGGCTCCAGCTGCTGCAACCGGCTCGCACCGGCTCCTATCCCCTTAGCACTACCGGGACTCCCAACCTCCCTCATCGGGTTTGCAGGGGTCTGGGGAAACTCCAGAAATGCCTCTTCCCTTGAGAGAAGAGGCACAAGAATAAGGAAGGACACCAGTCCTGAATAAAAGGCAGGCCGAATCTCATCGCTCTGAGCTCTGCCAGTGAAAACTTTCTTAAGTCTCCCCCGAGGGTCTCGGATCCCCTCACTCTCTCGGGCGCTGTTAGCCCCGCCCTGTTACTCACAGGAGCTGGAGGAGGAGGATAGGTCTCCCTCGAGATCTTTCTCGAGGCGGCCTCCCGGCCTGCCTCTACTACTTCTGTCCAGGTCGGATGGGCAAGCATCTCCGGCCGGGATATGGATCCCGGATGATGTGTCCTTGTTCTTGCAGACCCAAATGCAGATAAGGGATGCTCTTGCCTTCCTCCTCTGGGGAGTGCGGCTCCATATTTGCTCCGATCACTCCCCTCCTCCCGACTCGTTTGGTCCTCGAGTCATCGGATCCAGGCCCTTTGGACCCACGAGGGTATTGCCGGGCGCCGATAGCTGTGGGTCTCTTCTCGACCGCCGACTATACCTTCAAGCTTAGTCGGACCCAAGCTCTTTCGGGCCGAGGGCTGAGCCGGATCCGTGGTCGAGTTGCACAGCAATCTTTTGGCGCCTGTTGGCGCCGGAGGGCACACCTTCTGCGCTCGGGCGCCGATCGAACTACATCGGCTCCCAACCGAGAATCACTTCTTCCTCGGATCCAAGGAGATTTGCTCTCAGGAGGCTGGCGAGAGTGGCTCTCCTTGACAAGCTTGAGGTAGTGGAGAGGGTACTGTTGAGGTCCTCCCAGATCCCGACCGGGCTTTGGATCCACCCGCACCCCCACTGTATGAGGGTCACCATGTCTTCCATCATCTGTCCATCGGGACAGCCTGCCCAAAGCCACTCCAGCGTAGTTCACTGTGGAGGAACCCAACAACCCGTGGACAAGCCCTCTTGGGACAGTCCCACCGAGGAGGTCCCTCGGAAACATCAGTGCAAAAGCAGGCACCTGGACCCACAGGTGTGCCTGCTATCAGCCACGACACAGACTCTATATGATACTTGGAGGGTTCCCCAAGGTCGGCCCCCTCGAAGATGTCGTTCCCTTTGGAGACATCATGGAACAAGTTGGGGCATCAGAGGGGTGGTCTGTGGCCCAAAACCCCTCGCCAGATGAGAGTCCGTGTTCCTGGAGGCCTTTGAGACAGGGCCCCATCTACCTCCCTGGATGTCCCTCTCCGACTGACCCCTGGTGAGGACTTAGTACCACCAGGGCTTGAAGAAGAAACCCGACACCGTGGAGCCAACTCCCTAGGCGCCCGGGATAAAAGTCCTCAGCCCACCCACACAGATAGACCCGTCTTGGGGCCCAAAAGGGAGCCCCGTTGATGCTATATGTTGGCATATGGCCCGGCCACCAGAAAGAAACTCACAAGAGGGAGAGTTCTTCGGTTCAGACGCCGCAGATAAGGAATCTCGAGCGCTTGACCCGGATTGGGAAGCTGGATGTTTGCTTCCAGCCGACCTTTTCCATAAGTGATGCTTGGAAACTGCTCTATGGCACATACCATTGGGCTACAGCGAGACTTAATTATGAAATCGCTGCTGCCCCCAGAGGTCGCCATGTCGGTCCCAGACAAGAAGGTTTTTGAGACTCGAATGGCCACTCTAAAATCCATCTCCAATACATCTATCGGCTTCTCTCCCATGCAACGGAGGGAGCACGGGTTAGAGCTGGGCAGGGAGCTAGATCTTCAGGGCGTCGTTCTCACAGCTCCGTCTGTGCGACTTCACGCGGGATCCCTTCAAAGGGGGGGTCCTTCGCGACCGCCTTGCTTTTGGACGGTTCTGCCTTGTTTGGCAAAACACATTGCAGCGACACGCTGGTCCAAAGCGAAAAAAGATGGGAGAAGACGCTGTCTGCCATTTCCAGAGTCCTGGGCTTCTCTAATCCCCAAAGATCGTTCTCCAGGAATCAGAGGGACAAAAGAAGCTGTGGTTCGATAAGTCTCTCTGCAATCCCATCCATTTCGCTATGGACCACTCAGTCCTCTAGAGGCAGAGGAGGACACAGGTGGAGCGCCCAGCCCAGAGGCAGAGGGGGGGTCCTGGCGCATTTCAGGTCTAGGGGAACCTTTCTCGGACAGACCCGGCGATAACAGCCCTGAGGGCATGCCTCTGACTGTCCTCTCTGGAGGCAGTGGGAGGCGGTTGTCGGAGCACCTGTCCAAGCTGGGAGTCACTTACAACAGATCGATGGGTGCTCCGGATCATATCCAGAGGATACTCCATTCCATTCATAAACCCTTTCCCCCCCAAACCCAGACGTCCTCCCTCGATCCCACCCGATCAGAGGAGGCAGCGGCTTTGAAATTTCAAACTGCTAAGAAAAGAGCCATCCAGCCCGAATCCCCCCAGATCAGGTCTGGATTGGGTTATTACTCCAGGTTCTTTTTTGGTGCCAAAGAAAATGGGGACCTCATAGACCCATCTTAGACCTTTCTGCTCTGGAACCTGTTCACATGCAAGGAAAAGTTCCGGATGGTCCTCTCTCTCCAATCAATTCTCCCCCTTCTCATGCTTGGGAGAAACGACTGGATGTGCTTTCGTTAGGACCGGGCAAAGACGCGATACCACATCTTAATGGACAGACTATCCAGGAGGTTCCTCTGCTTCAAAGCCTGCAGAGCCAGTCATTATCAATTCAGGGTTCTTCCATTCTGGCCTCACCTCAGCTCCCAGAGTGTTCACCAAGGTCATGGCAGTGGTTTGCAGCCCACCTGAGACTCCAGGGCGATTCAGGTCTTCCACTTACCTAGACGACTGAAACTCCTCACCCGAGACCAACAGGCATCAGCTCTGTGTGGCGAGAGATTATGCTCTGTCCTCCTGGCCCACAACCCTGGGCATATTATAGGTGAACGAGCAGAAATCCTGCCTGTGCCCTTGCACTCAAGCCCTAGAATTCACTTGGGGCCACGGGTTAGATACACGACAGTCTCCAGCGAGTTGTTCTAACGCCAGTCAGGCTGAGCAACAGCTTGTCGTATCAGGTGTTAGCCCTTCTTCGAGCCCTGCTCCTCCCGGGGCGGAGTTGGTCCGTGGGGCACTGGGGTCTGTCCAGCAGTGAGACGGTCTCTCTCTTCATGCCCGTCTGCGCGAATGCGCATATTACAATGGACCCTTCAAGTGCAATGGTCCGCCATGTCGATCCACCCGTTAAACAAGCCAATGCCCCTGAGCAGGGGGTGTTGCAGGGACTCCCTTCTCTGGGGAGTGAGTTACAGGCACAGGAACTCAGAGAAGGGAGGCCCTTGTGATTTCCCCCGTCAAAGCCACTGCTGCTGACCACGGACGCTCTCTGCGCCTCCAGGTGGGGGGCATTGTTCAGGCAGATCCGTTCAAGGCACGTGGACTTCCCTAGAGACTGCATTTCTGCATATCAATGTCCTAGAGATGAGGGCGGTGCTTTTGGCGCTACCGCAAGCTCTCCACGACTCTCTTCCCCTTAGGGACTATTGCAATCCAGACGGACAACATGTCAGTAGTCTGGTATATAAACAAACAAGGAGGACCGTGATCTTATCCCCCTGTGGTCGAGAATCCATGAGAGTAGAATGGGAATGGCCATTTCCACCAACCGCTTTTCTGATAGCAATGCACATTCTGGGACGGGTCCAACATATTAGCCAGATTAAGCTAAGTTCCAAATGCTCCTCCGCTCCATACAAGTGGTCTCTCGAATCTGTCTGTTGCGAAGCTTAGATCTTCCACAAATGGGGTCCAGCCTCTGCAATCTTTTAAGCTTCTCCTTTAAACACAAAATGCAGTGAGTACTTGGCACATAGTTCCTCCCCAGAGGAAGACCCCAGAGAGGCAGCTCTAGTCCATGGCAGCCTCCCGGTGGACTCCCTTTATGCTTATCCCCCCACTCGCAGTGAGAAATTCATCCAGAAAGTCTGTCGGTTTGGGGAGTGATTATCCTCATAGCCCCATCTTCCTGGCCCTCAACAGATCTGGTTCCCTTCTGGCGGTCTCACAGTATGGCTCCTCCATGGATTCTGGATCCCAGTCCAGACCCTAATCTCAAGCATCCAGCGCAGATGCCTTATACCCCAAACCTGGTCAATCTCAAACTTGCTGCTTGGTTTGATCCAGTTCCATTAATGTGTTGGGACTCCCCATCTCATCCCGTTAATGCCATTCTGGGTGGCGGCTCATAAAACCGTCTCACCAGAAAACTTTACAACAGTAAACGGAAGGCGTTTTTCCATCTGGGCCAAAGACAAAGACTTGGACCCATTTACTGTTCCTATTCGAATATTCTGGACTTCCTTTCCTGCTTTTGACGAGGGTGCAAGTACCTCCACAGTCAAGGGAGTGCAGTTGGCGTCGCCTCTTCTCATTTTCATCTGCGGGGGCGACATAGGCTCCTTAGCATCTACAAAGTTGTGCAAAACCTTCTTAAGAGGCGTTTTCTTTTAGAAACCACCTGTAAAGACTAGTGATTCCCCGTGGGATCTCACTCTCAATCTCGGCAAGCCTTGACGAGACCATTCCTTTTCCCGAGCCTGTGAGCCTCGGTTCCCGTTGACAGTTCTTATCTTGGAAAACGGCATTTTCTTGGTGGCACATTACTTCAGCCAAGAGGGGTTTCAGAATTACAAGCTCTGTGTATCAAACCCTCCGCATGCCTTATCTTTTCATAAGTGATAGAAGTGTCCCTCAGGACTAATCTAGGCTCTTTCTTGGAGCCTAAGGTGGCTAGCAGAATCAAATATTAATCGGCTCAATAAATCTTCTTCCTGTATTTTTCCCAAATTTTTTCACAACAAAGGTGAATACATCGCTGGGTAATAAATTTGCTAGGTGGATGTACACAGACAACTCATGCGTTTTTACTTGCACAGGACTAGAGAGTTTCGCCAAGTCAGACCAGTTGTTTGTTTCTTTATGCAAAAGTCAGCCATGGGCTAGGCAATTTGCTAAAGTGACTGTAGCAAAATTGGATCTGTCAGTGCATTATGCTGGGATACACTTCATCTGGTAAACCCAGCTGTGCCGGTTGGCATCCATCTGCTCATTCCACAAGATCTGTAGCTACTCTCAACAGCCTTTTGGTCTAGGGTTCCAATAGAGCGCTATTTGTTCAGCAGCTACCTGGTCCTCACATCTCATACGTTCATTTCTCATTACAAACTGGATATGATTTCCAAGAGTAGGGGCTTTTTGCGCTCTGCTGTGTGCTTCGGAATATCCTTCCTGTGAAGGACCACCCAGAGTTCTTGTCAGTTAGCTGGGGACTCTGTCCCACAGGTTATGGCAGATCAAATGAAGTAACTACGCCAGATAAAGAAAGTTATCGTTTTATAACTACCATAGCGATTTCCATCTGAGTAGATACGCCATTTGTCTGCAACCCACCCCCCCCCCCTGCCATCCCTCGAACCTGTCGGGAATTTTTCTGATCATTCGAGGTTGGTTTCTGTCTCAAGTTGGTGAGGCAAAAACTAAACCTCTGAGTGTAATGTGATTGGTAGTGAGGGGATTATGCGGTAGGGGAGGGGAGCTCGGATCTTGGAGCTTGGAAGTTAGTCGGATCGGATCCGAGGGTGGGATCCGACAGACCCACAGGTTTACCCAGGACCAAATTCAAGTATCTACTCAGATGGAACGTTATGGCAGAGTATTATACTTTTTTTACAAAATGTTTAAAACCCATTAACTGTGCACACAAATACATAGGTTTTAATATCATAACATTTCTTAATAAATAAATCTTAAAATCTTAAACATTTGTAGGCAAGTCCCAACCTATTAAATGTTTTTTAACTTTAAAATGCATGCTATATTAGTAGCTCATTAATGCCTGGCTACTGAATTTCATCTAATCTCGAGTTGCCATTTCAATTCACTAAAATATCCAGGTAATTTTAAATCAACCACAACTTCTTCCCAGGGGGGTCCTTAATACGGAGGTGTGAATGGCCCCACAGGAGAAAGAGAACGGTTGAGCAAGTAATGGAAATAATAAGAATGAAGGTGGAGGAGATGGAAGACAAACAACTTTGACTTCTTCATATGGGTAATGCTAGTAATGTGACTAAACCCACAACAACCTGTCACTATAACAGAGAAATTGAAATCTTGAAAAGACTCTTGCTTGTTTTAAAAAACTGCACATGGAGAATACATATTTGGAGAAGAATATCTAGTTGGGCAGGTCCCCCAAGGTTTGTGGTTTGGAGGTTGGATCCTTTCACCGCTTAAGTTTCTGCTGTTTTTAGATTTTCTTGCCTCTGTTTTTCAAGGAGGCGTGTAGTTTTTCCACCCATTAAAGTTCATAACAGCTGGCTGCCATATCTCTAACTTCCAAATCAGAGATAATACTCTCTTTAGCTCTCATCAAACTCATGTATGGCTTTTCTTAAGGGTGCTCTTTTGCTTAGACCTCCTGTAAAGGATCCTACTCCCACCTTGAGATCTTATGGTTTGTATTACATAGTTTGTTAAGTAGTCACCTTGCAAACCCCTCAACTAAAACAGATTTTAAATTTCTGTTTTTGGAAAACAGTTTTCTTGTGGTTATAACTTCTGCAAAGCAAGTCTCTGAACTCCAAGGACACTCCTCCAAATTGCCATATTTGATGTTCCATAAAGACAAGTTACCTTATGCACTAATCCTTCCTTTGTACCCAAAAGTTGTCTCAGAAACAAATGTCAATCAAATCACTCTAACTTGCCAGTTTTCTTTTCCTAACTTTTGACAAATAAAGGGTAAAGACATGCTTCCACCTTTTAGATGTACATATTAGCAACTTTGTTTTTACCTTCACAGGACAAATACATTTCTAGAAAAATGGATCAATTGTTTGTTTCATTTGCCAAGAACAATTTGGGGAAAACCAGCATCAAAAACTGCATGTAGCCAAATGGATAACAGGTTGTATTTCCGTGTTTACACTTTTTTAGAGAGATTGCTTTAATATTGCCAAGACAGCCAAAAGCACATTCATCTAGGTAAATGACTTGTCAGCTGCCTTTTTGGGCACAGTGGCACCATTGATATGATATTTTGTGCAGCCACCACTTGTTTTAGTGTTACGCGCCACCCTGTATTTTTCTATTACAAGTTTGATGAAATATCTCTAGAAACAGGGGTATGCATTTGGTTCTGGCATTTTTCTGCAGAGCATCCTTCCATGAGGGCCACCATAGCTGAGGACTCTGTCCCTTACGTTGAGAACACATGAAAATAACATCGGAAATCAAAAAGTTATGTACTCACCATGACTATGCATCTGTGTTGTCCATTTCTCATTATTCCTCAACACCCCCACCACCACCAGCACCACCGCCTTTCCTCCTATCCATTTCTTTGGGAGAGACCCGATTATTTTTTTTTTTTGTCAGGAAATACAGTTCCTTTTTGAGTTTCCTGGTTCTGCTACTATTTCACTTTCTTTTCTCAGTATCATGAAAATGTTCACACTTCTAAAATACTATAGTAGCAGCAAACTGGATATGAGGGATACTTGATAGTCAATGACATTATGGGTAAAGGAAGAGCTCCCAGTCGGATCCTGGGTTTGTGAATGCGGCTGAGTCTGATCAGAGACCCACTCGTGCTGAGGAAGAATGAAAATGAACAACACAGATGCATAGTTATGGATGAATACATGACTTTTATTTTTTCTTTTGTGGGGCTGATAGTGTTTTAAAGTACTTTTTACTGTTTTTTTTGTCAAAAAGTAAGTGTTGCTCGATTGATAATGCTTACCAAGCATTTGCTGATTATCTTCAAGAAAGAAACCATTTTCAGCTTGACCATGGAACAGACTGCCCATTCCACAGTCTGTCCTTCTAGCAACAAAAAGAAAAAAATTAAGTAAACAGTGTGTGGCACCACAGCAGGCCCGAGCAGTTTGCTCCTCAGCTGCAGGTGAAGGTGCCTCTGTACCTTAAAACCACTCCATCTTTTACCTATGGATCACTCTGGTGTGTAGCACCTGGGTTAGCTACGCCCTTTGTGACTGTTTGGTGTCTCCTCTGAGCAAAGGCCATGCCACTCTGATGATCTTGGGAGAGGAACAGTGAAGGTTTGTCTGTCTGTCGAGATGCTGTACCCATCCCTGAAATGCTCCTGCCGTGAAGTACTGCTGGCATTGGATTTCTGTCAGAGGAACAGCTGAGCATGTCTGCTCCCCTCTTACATTTATTTGGGTGTAACTCACTGCTCCCCCTCAAATTGTTGGATAGGGTAGTTTTCTTGGTCACAGTAGTTTTAATTCAGGCTGGTGATAAAGAAAGTATTTATAACTCACTATGAAAGTTAAAGATTATTCGAATCTTTTTCAGGAAGATGCAGGGCTGGATGCAGGGGTTTCCTCAGATTTCTGATTCAGACTCAGGAGAGCTCAGATGTGTCCTTCAAGGATGCATCTGCAGGTCATCACATATGGGTTGTCTGCCTCAGGCTGGCCAGGTCGGCGGTTAGAATCAGATGGCTGGCGATCGCCCAGCCCTTTCCCGACGTCAGAGCGCCTGGGAATAATAGCGTCAGCGACATGTCTTCCTCAGTCTTTCTTGTCATGGTGGCGAGTGAAGCAGTTAGCAAGTGCGGTTGGCCAACTCTGTAATTCAGCTAAACCCGAGAGGAACTGGCTAAGTACCCCATTGGGGACTCTTTCTTACCTCAACCCGATGTCAGATAAAATTAATAATTGCTTAACTTGTGGGAAACAAATACCTCATAAGTTTCCACTCTTGGCCTCCCCTGCTAGGCCCAGACCACGACGTCTCGGCCTGTTCAGCCTTCCTTCAACCCGGCCTTGCTCTTAGGCGTCCGAGGCCGGGAGTTGCAGAGAATTTTTTGAATAGTTTGCTTACAATGCAAATGGAACTCGACTTCACATTTAACAAAGAAATGGAAGGACAAGGACTGACACACTCAGGGGCGTGATTTCGGATGAAACCACGGCCAGGCCTACATGAGTGTGTCAGTCTCGGCTAGCTCAGTCGCGGTACTTTAACCGCGAAACCGTACAACCGTACCCTCGGCCTGAGTTACTGTGTCGGTTATTATTAGAAACTGGTGTCCTGGAACATTCCGACACCATTCTCCTGAACAAACTTCTACACCTGTACGTGGTTACGTGAATCTCATCCATGTCCATAAAAGGCATTCTCTAGGGCTAAGCTACTAAACACTCAAAGCTTTTGCCTCAGGTTATCCCTCAGGGACTACAGGTTCTCAGATCTTAGTCTGAGGACCTTATTTCATTAATTGGGGCTCTGACCTCATCCCCGGACAGGGCTCTCAACCCCTCCAGACAAAAGGCCCAGGGTTGACCCCTCTGATCCCCACTCCTCAGATGAGGCCTCTGATGGCTCTACTCTCTCGGACCAGGAGGAGGCTTTTTCGGCCTACGAGGATTCTGATGCAGAGGAATCTATCCCCTCGGCCTCCCCACCTGAAGAGCTGTCCTTTGGGGAAACTCTGCACACTATGAGAGCATTTCCAATGGCAGGGCCAGGAATTCTCTGATTCCAGGAAAAGATTAAGGACTTTCTTGCATTTGCCTCCGCATAGACCTTTGGCTATTCCTCCTGTTTTGAATGTCATTGATGATGTGTATTCTGACTCTAGTACAACCCCTGATTCTCTCCCTCCGGCTCCTGCCAAACCCGATAGGTACTACAGGGTCCCGGACTCGCATCTTTTTCCCTTTTCAAGGCCCACTCTGCTGATCCAGAAACTATTTCCCAGGGCCCTAAAGGGGTTGCAGCTGCCACTACAAAAATCCCCTCTGAAAGGGAGTCCAGGGCTTTAGAGAGATGGGGTAAAAAGTGTATACTTCTGCTACTCTTTCTATGAGGGCTTTTAAAATTTTCAATTTCATATGATACAGTACCAAGAGTATTTGTTAGATGAATTGCATAAAAAACTGTCTTCACCTGAACCCCTAGATCGCAAATCACTTCAGGATCTGGTACATAACTCCCAACAGGTTAGCAACCATTTCTTGCAGTGTGGTTATGATGCATTGGAAGCTTCATGTAGGTCAGCTATGACAGGTGCAGTTATATAGGCATGCTTGGCTGAAGGAACAATCTCTGCCAGACCATGTTAAAGCAAAGTTTCTGGATGCTCCACTGGAAAAGCAAAAGTTATTTGGCTCCACTGCTCAGGAGGTCTTAAAGAAATTTGAAGAAAAGGCAAAATCTGTACAAACAGTCAAAGATTTTCTGCAAGTCCAACCAAACCCAAAATTCAGCAGAAATTGGCCTTCCAAGAATTGGTCCTTTCCAGACACAGAGAGATTTCAGAGAGGCAAGAACAGGCGCAGAGGTAGAGGGCAAGCTAGAGGCTCCTACAGAGGACGCCAATGGCAGCCTCCCAACCAGAGAGGTAGTGCAGGTCCTACAACTGCTGCACAAGGACAAACTCAATGAAATTTGAAACCCCCAACCAGGGCTCAATTGGAAGCACCTTTGGGTGGAAAGCTTTCTTTATTCTCAGAAAATTGGCACAGTATTACAAGGGACAAATGGACACTCAAATAATAGACAAAGGATACAGGTTCCATTTCCACACATTACCAAAAAAAAAAGGCATGCCAGACCTGCCACCAAATCAAAGGGCAGAGGCTTTGAAACAAATCTCCAACTTAATGCAAATGAAAGCAATAGAAAAGGTTCCCTCTCAGAACAAGGCCAAGGATTTTATTCCAGACTATTCCTTGTTCCAAGAAAAGAAATCAATGGAGGCCTATTCTCGACTTGTCCGCACTGAATACTTATCTCATTGTGCCAAAATTCAAAATGCTGACTCTACAGCAACTCCTTCCCATGCTGGGCAAGGGGTCTTGGCTGGTAACTCTAGACCTCAAGGAGGCATACCTGCATGTCCCTATCAGACAAAGTTGCAGAAGACACCTCAGATTTCTTGCAGGTTCAGAGCATTATCAATTCTCAGCATTGCCCTTTGGCTTATCTACTGCACCCAGAGTATTCACGAAATGCCTGGCATCAGTAATTGCACACTGCAGACTTCAGGGGATTCAAATATACCCATACCTGGACGACTGCCTTATACAAGCGGACAGACAACAAACATTGGTAAACCACTTGAATTATGCCATCCACCTACTTCAGCCCTTGGGATACACAGTCAACATTCAGAAGTCAAGACTTGTTCCATCCCAAAAAAGACCACCCAAATGGCTTTCTCACAGAAGAAAACAGTCAACTACCGGATTACTGCAAAAATCTGTCAAGACAATCTCATCTGACTGCAAGGAAAAGCCTGCAGGCCCTGGGTTACATGGCATCTTGCATTCTTCTGATTCCACAAGCAAGGCTGCATATGAGAAACTACAATGGTACCTAAGGAGTTTATGGACTCAGCACAGTCACAGCTTGAAACTTTGATACCACTCATTCCATGCCTTCAAAGGAATTTCTGTGGTGGGCTCAAGCAAGCCAGTCAAAAGGGGTCTGCCCTTCAGCAAACCAATAGCCAGCCAAACCATTACAACGGACTTCAGACCAGGATGGGGAGCACATGGAGGACAGATGCATTCAAGGACTATGGTCACAAAAAGAGCTACGCATGCACATAAACCAAAAGGAAATGCTGGCAGTGATGCATGCAATCAAGGCCTTCAAACTCTTTCTACATCAAGGCCACCTGCTAATAAGGACAGACAACACCACAGTTATGTGGTACATAAACAAGCAAGGAGGCACCCATTCCTACCCTCTTTGCAGACTGGCAATGAATCTATGGGAACTTTCCCTGAAACTCAATATAGAGCTCAATCCCAGTTTGTGCCAGGAAAGGGCAATATACTGGCGGACAGCTTAAGCAGAACATCATGGATGCACACGAATGGATGCTGCACCCAGACATCTTCCTTCAGATAACACAATCATGGGGAGGCCGGACATAGATCTTTTTCCTCCCCACAATCATCAGCTGAAGAAATTCTGCTCAAGGACATACCACCCACAAGCATGGAAAGTGGACCCTCTCTTTCAGCTGGAGAACTCTAACAGTGTATGCATTTCCACCTCTTCCATTAATGACCAAGGTCTTACTGAAGATCAGGGCAGAGCAGCCAAGAGTGATTCTGATAGCTCCGGACTGGCCAAGACAGCACTGGTACCCACTGCTAAAGAGCATGTCATGCCAAACCATGGCCACTTCTGTCACAGCACAATTACAAACTCTGCATTCCAACCTGAAAACATTGCAACTAACAGCCTGGAAATACCTTGATCCTCCCAGGATAAGCTATCCAAGAGTGAAGGATATATCATGGAAGCTCACCTTCCACAAGAAAGGCATATTCAGCAAAATGGAAAAGATTTCACTTGGAGCACCACAAAGGGCCTAGATGCACAGTGATGAACATGGCACATATCCTGGAATACTTGGCAGAAATGCTCCACAATGGCCTGTCTTACTCTTCCATTAAAATTCATGCTTCAGCAATTTCAGCAGAGTACAATACTGATCCACCTGTCTTCTCTCATCCTCTCCTAAGACAGGTTCTAAGCGGAATTAAAACATCAATCCTCCAAGGAAACCACCAGTGCCTACTTGGGACCTTAACTGTTGGAAAAAATAACACTGCCTCCCTTTGAACCAGCAGCATCTGCAGAACTACAGTTCCTGTCTTGGAAGACTGCCTTCCTTCTGGCCATAACCTCAGCAAGAAGAGTATCTGAGTTACAGGCCCTCATGGCAGTACAGCCATTTCTTATTTTTCATCAGGACAGAGTCTCATTGAGAACCAATCCTTCATTTATGCCAAAGGTGGTATCCAGGGTCTCATTAAACCAAGCTATTCACCTGCCTACCTTCTTTCCAAATCCACAAAACAAAGGGGAAAAACTTCTGCACACCCCGGACATACACAGACAGTTGCACTACTACTTGGACAGAACTAAAAGTTACAGAAAAACTGACCAGCTGTTTGTAGCATATGCTGCTGGTGCACAAGGAAAAGCAATTTCAAACAGACAATTTCAAAAAAATTTTGGATTTTTGGAAAATTAATTTGCTTAACTTGTGGGAAACAAATACCTCATAAGGATTTCCACTTTTACTGCCTCCCTGCCTAGGCCCAGACCACGCCCTCGGCCTGTTCAGCCTGTGCTTCCTTCAACCGACGACTCTTAGCGCCGGGCGAGTTTGCAGAGGAATTTTTGGGGCTATTTTTTTAAATATGCCGGAGACTCCGACTTCACATTTAACAAAGAAATGGAAGGACAAGGACCGACACACTCGGGCCGCGTTTCGCTGAAACCACGGCCAGGCCTACGAGTGTGTCAGTCTCAGCTGAAACAGAGTCCTTGGTACTTCCAACCACGAAACGACAACCGACACCTCGGCCTCGGGGGCCCCTACTGTATCGGTTATTAGAAACTGGTGTCCTGGAACCTTCCGACACCATTCCTCTAGACAAAACTACACCTGTGGTGCAGCCAGGCCTCCTGCATCCATGTCCATAAAGGCATTCTCTAGGGCTAAAGCTGCTAAACACTCAAAAGCTTTGCCTCCCAGGGTTATCCCTCAGGGACCCACTACAGGTTCACAGATCCTTAGTCTAGCAGAGGACCTTATTTCATTAATTAGGGGCTCACAGCCCCATCCGGACAGGGGCTCTCAACCTCCAGAAAAAGGCCCAGGGTTGAGCCCTCTGATCCCCACTCCTCAGATGAGGCCTCTGATGGCTCTACTCTCTCGGACTACCAGGAGGAGGCTTTTTCGGCCTACGAGGATTCTGATGCAGAGGAATCTATCCCCTCGGCCTCCCTCCTGAAGAGCTGTCCTTTGGGGAAACTCTGCACACTATGAGAGCGTTTTCAATGGCAGGGCCAGGAATTCTCTGATTCCAGGAAGAGATTAAGGACTTTCTTGCATTTGCCTCAGCATAGACCTTTGGCTATTCCTCCTGTTTTGAATGTCATTGATGATGTGTACTCTGAGTCTAGCACAACCCCTGACACTTCCTCCGGCTCCTGCCAAACCCGATAGGTACTACAGGGTCCCGGACTCGCATCTTTTCCTTTACAAGGCCCACTCTGCTGATCCAGAAACTATTTCCCAGGGCCCTAAAGGGGTTGCAGCTGCCACTACAAAAAATCCACTCCCCTCTGAAAGGGAGTCCAGGGCTTTAGAGAGATGGGGTAAAAAAGTGTATACTTCTGCTACTCTTTCTATGAGGGCTTTAAATTGTCAATTTCATATGATACAGTACCAAGAGTATTTGTTAGATGAATTGCATAAAAAACTGTCTTCACCTGAACCCCTAGATCGCAAATCACTTCAGGATCTGGTACATAACTCCCAACAGGTTAGCAACCATTTCTTGCAGTGTGGTTATGATGCATTGGAAGCTTCATGTAGGTCAGCTATGACAGGTGCAGTTATACGTAGGCATGCTTGGCTGAAGGAACAATCTCTGCCAGACCATGTTAAAGCAAAGCTTCTGGATGCTCCACTGGAAAAGCAAAAGTTATTTGGCTCCACTGCTCAGGAGGTCTTAAAGAAATTTGAAGAAAAGGCAAAATCTGTACAAACAGTCAAAGATTTTCTGCAAGTCCAACAACCAAGATTCAGCAGAAATTGGCCTTCCAAGAATTGGTCCTTTCCAGACACAGAGAGATTTAAGAGAGGCAAGAACAGGCGTCCCAGAGGTAGAGGGCAAGCTAGAGGCTCCTACAGAGGACGTCAATGGCAGCCTCCCAACCAGAGAGGTAGTGCAGGTCCTACAACTGCTGCACAAGGACAAACTCAATGACTTTACTTTGACACCGCCAACCAGGGCTCAATTGGAAGCACCTTTGGGTGGAAAGCTTTCTTTATTCTCAGAAAATTGGCACAGTATTACAAGGGACAAATGGACACTACAAATAATAGACAAAGGATACAGGTTCCATTTCCACACATTACCAAAGGCATGCCAGACCTGCCTCCACATCAAAGGGCAGAGACTTTGAAACAAATCTCCACCTTAATGCAAATGAAAGCTATAGAAAAGGTTCCTCTCTCAGAACAAGGCCAAGGATTTTATTCCAGACTATTCCTTGTTCCAAGAAAAGAAAAGCAATGGAGGCCTATTCTCGACTTGTCCGCACTGAATACTTATCTCATTGTGCCAAAATTCAAAATTCTGACTCTACAGCAACTCCTTCCCATGCTGGGCAAGGGGTCTTGGCTGGTAACTCTAGACCTCAAGGAGGCATACCTGCATGTGCCTATCAGACAAAGTTGCAGAAGACACCTCAGATTTCTTGCA
>NC_056744.1:796218279-796250351 GCF_019279795.1 Protopterus annectens
CTTACAAGTGCACATTATTTCAGCAGTACCTTTTTGGTCCTCTGTGGAAAAGGTTTAAAGAAAAAAACCTGTATTCAAGCCTAGATGCCTTCTCCAGGTCCAATGTAGTGTTTACCAGAACTCTGTCTGGCCTTTTGAACTGTGCGTCTTCTCTTTCTCTTTGACTACCATCCTTACCTCCCTGCATCTCTGGGAATCTCCCATCTGTTAAGAATGCTACAACAGTGACTCAGTCAGGACATAGTACAGTTGTATTAGAACTTACCATTATATGTCCTTCTGATCACTGTTGCAGTATTCCTTCCATCCCTCCTTACCCCCCTTCTCTTATTTTTCTCTTCCCATTGGCACAAACGCTATGCCTTACACTCAGACACGCATTCATTACCCAAGGATATTTCAGCTTTTCTGAGGGGTACTTGCTTATCTGTTTCAAACTAAGCCTTTCCTAGCTGACTAGTCTCCTTCAGTTTTCTTCAGGCCGCTGCTGGCTTGGAGATAGTCTGAGGATCTCACACCTATGTCCGATTTTATACCTTTATGCCAAAGAGCTTAAGTCATTATCTGGACATATGTCCTAGGAAGGTAAAGTGTTGGTACTCCAGCTGGACATCAGCAAGCTACAACCTATCTGTTAAGAATACTGCAACATTGATCAGTTGGACATCTACTGTTAATATATGTTAGGTTTTTATACAACTACTTTCTTGTCTTCCAAACACATTTGACTCTGGCACAAGTTTTTCTACCTGTAATGTGCCGCTAAATGAAATCTCTAATTTTCTCAATAGTTTTGATGCCCATTCCTTAGTTTTTCACAGGCTATGTACAGTCTTTCTTTGTCCTGCCATGAAAGAACCAGTGGCTGACTCAAGATCCATCAACTGTATTAGACAGATGAGGATGAAAGGATTCTGTGCTCTGGTAAGTACTTAACTACCATTTTTTTATGTCGCTATGAGGGATCAATTCAGGTATAAGGCAAAGATCTCAAATGCCCAGAAACATCATGTAGACATTCTGGGGTGAGCCCTGTGCCATATACAGTCAGCTGTAGAGGTGTAGAAGAATGCTGCATGTCCACATCACTGAAACGTGACTCACAGCTGTCAGCTCCTAGGAAACTAGACCACTTTTACAGAGTTTGTTTCCTGCAAATATTTGTGTAGGAACCCCATATTATATCACACATTGGTGGCAGTAGATCCTGAGAAAGGGTATGTACTTGGTTTCAGTCTCCAGTATACTTCACAATGACTGGGCGAGTAGAATGTTTGACTCCTGTGAGAAAAGCGTATACAGCAGAAACTCAGGCTTTCACAGATCTAAAATTTCAGAGATATATAATAAGATAGTAAGCCGAACTCCTCAAGGAGCTGAAGGGAAAGACAGGAGTTCTGTCTGACAGTTCTCAGAATGTGAGAATCTTGGAATTAGTGAAGCTAGTTGGTCAGGTAGGTGAAAATGCATTAAGTATGGCTATGATTCTGTGGATGCAGCATCCAGGGCTGCTGCCTTGGGAGTGGTGATTAGGAGACATACCTGACTGAGGATACATCCCCAGCCATAACATCTCAATGCCCCTCTGAAAACTTTGAATCTGGTGTTTCGTCCCTCTGTTGAAGAAACTTGAGGAAATGAGGAAAACCATGCTAACATTTGCTTCATCCTCCTTTTCAAGGTACAGTAGGTCAGCTTTTGAATGTGTAGTTCCTATCTTCCATTGCCAGAGCAAAGACAAGCAGGGGAAGGGTCATCAGGAAGCATGTAAAAGGAATTAGCAAGCATAGCATTAAAGGAAACATGGGACCCCATAGGAATGTACTTCAGATGGGGAGCTGTCATGGCTTCCATGCTTCTCTCTACTCCAAAACCCCATCCCACACCCTCCAGGTAACAGACAGATTGAAGGCCAGCTGGCCTGTTTTGCAGAAAAATGTCAGGTAATAGATGACCAATGAGTACTTCATGTGAGTTTGCAAGGGTACAGACTGCTGTGCGGGCACCGGCTTGTGAGGGTGTATTCAGGCCTACCGATTTTCATATTAAACCAACGATTTTGTTTCAAGCCAAAAATACCAAATTTCTCAGGCCTAAAGTTCACACTATGCCTAGGAAACAGACGACCAAAGCGCATTCTCAGGCCCACATGCCTCAAAAACAAATGATTAGAATAGCTGAAGACCTTATTACCTTAATTAGGGGAAGCCAGCCTTCCCCCTCTGAGACCTAGAACTGATTTTCCTTCTGATCAGGAATCTGATATTTCTGTTTCTTCTGACTACCAGGACATACCCTTATCTATCTATGAGGATTCTGATGCAGAGGATTCCATTCCCTCTGCTTCCCCTCCAGAAGATTTTTTTTTGGTGAAACCCTGCATGCCCTTCGGGAGCATTTCTGCTGGGAAAGCCAGGACTACTCTCAGTCCAAAAAGAGACTCAGGAAATTTTTAAACCTCCCTCAGCACAGGCCTCTAGCTATCCCTCCTGTTCTAGAAATTGTTGATGATGTTTTCTTGGAATCCAGCCTTACTCTGCCTCCTGCTCCCAGGAAACCTGATAGGTACTATAGAGTACCCGATTCTCACAAATTCCTTATCAAGAATCCTGCTGCGGATCCAGAGACCATTTCCCAGGAACCTAAAGGCATTAAGGCTACTACTGCCAAGAATCCTACCCCTTCTGACAGGGATTCTAGGGCTTTAGACAGATGGGGTAAGAAGGTATACACCCTCTGCTGCCCTGGCCATTAGGCCTTTAAATTGCCAGTTTCATATGCTAAAGTATCAGCAGCATATTATGGAGGTAATTAAACAGAAAATGATGTTGATTCCTGAATGTGCAGAACACTAAGATTTACAAGAGTTAATGCATTCTGCTAACCAAGTTGGTAAACATACTTTGCAGTGTGGTTTTGATGCGTTAGAAGCATCTTGCAGGGCTGCTGTCACTGGGTCTGTTATTAAAAGGCATGTTTGGCTTAAGGAACAAAACTTGCCAGATCATGTCAAAGCAAAATTACTGGATGCACCCTTAAACCAAGAGCGCCTATTTGGCAATAAAGCAGAAGTCCTCAAAAGGATGGAGGAGAAAGCTAAATCTATACAAACTGTTAAAGTTTTCTTACAAGTACAGCCACCTAGATTCAGTAAGCATTGACCTTCAAAGAACTGGTCTTTCCAGTCCCTTCCAGGCCTTCTCAGCCCAAACCCAAGGGCAGCAAATCACCAAGACTTCAGTCCCAGGTTATGCACAGATCTAAGCAGTGGGGTGCTCCCATGTCCAAAAACAGGGAATAGTAAGCCACCCCCCCCCATGGTAAAATTGCACAATGACTTATCCTTAACTCTTCCAAGCCTTGCCCAAGTACTGGGTCTATATTAGATCAGCAAACGCTTAAAAAAGCGAACGCTGATTGATCGAACTTATGTAAGCGAAAGCTTAAAATATCGAAGCAACAGAAACCCAAATTTTTTCCTAGAGAAAGAATTTGGTTGTCCGTTTCTGTTGCTTTGGTATTTTCACTGCTGTGGTGGAAAGTTACTGGTCGGGTTCAAGTAAGTGTGCGATTGTGTGGATGTGAGTGTTAGGGCGGGTTAGGTGAGTTAGGGTTAGGCGTGGGTTAGGTATGTGCGTTGATTGTGTGGACATGAGGGTTAGGGCGGGTTAGGTGAGTTAGGGTTAGGGAGCGGGTGAGGTGAGTGTGCGATAGTGACAGACCTTAGGGTTTGGGTTAAGGTAAGTGGATAGTTAGTGGTGTGTGTATAGTTTAGTGTAGGGTTAGGTGTCAGATTTTAGGTGTATGTGTGTGGTTTGCTGTTTGTTTGGTGTGCTTGTGTTGTGTGTATGTGTTTTGGATCAGGGATTTTTCCCAGGAAAAATGCTGTTCTGACAGTTCAAGATTGAAAGCTTTCGCTTACATAAGTTCGATCAATCAGCGTTCGCTGATCTAATATAGACCCCAAGTACTTGCACCTTTAGGAGGGAAACTCGTCCTGCATGCAAAAAACTGGGAATACATTACCCAAGACCAAATGGGTTTTAAACATCGTTTCCTTAGGAGACAGATTCCACTTCCACTCACTCCCAGCTGTAAGTGGATGGCAAGACCTCCCCCCAAACCAGTGGGTGGAGGCCAAAAAGCAAGTACTTTCTCTCTCCAGCATCAAGGCTATTCAACCTGTCCCAGGAGAACAAAGGGGACAAGGTTTTTATTCAAGACTGTTTCTTGTTCCCAGAAATGAAAACTCCTGGCATCTTATCCTGGATCTGTCTAGTCTCAGCACCTTTCTGGTGGTTCCAAAATTCAAAATGCTAACTCTCCCACAGCTGCTTCCTATGCTAGCCAAGGATTCCTGGCTGACAACCCTAGACTTAAAAGAAGCTTATCTGCACATCCCCATAAGTGAATCTTGCAGAAAATACCCACACTTCAGAGCAGGCTATATGCACTATCAGTTCTCTGCACTTCCCTTTGGCTTATCTACTGCACCCAGGGTATTCACAAAGTGCCTAGCTCCAGCCATTGCGTTTTGCAGGCAGAGAAGTATTCAGATTTACCCATACTTGGGCAATTGCCTGATTCAGGCGGAAAGTCAGACTTACTTTTACAGCACCTGACATTTGTAAAGAGACTTCTAACTTCACTGGGGTACACCAGTAACGAAAAAAAAATCACACCTAGTACCCTGCCAACAGATTGTATTCCTCGGAGCAAGCTTGAACGCAACTTCCCAGATGGCATTCCTTACTCCAGAGAAACAAATTTATTTGACAAACTACTTCAATCTACTGGCCACCAAAACCCAGCTATCTGCAAGAAAAATACTGCAAGCCCTGGGGTTCATGGCCTCTTGCATTCTGTTAATTCCATGTGCAAGACTGCATATGAGAAAACTTCAATGGTACCTAAAAAATCTATGGTGTCAGCATTCTTAGGACCTGGAAACTGAGTTCCTTTGGTGGGCAGAGGCCTGCAACCACAACAGGGGACTTTTTTTCACTCTACCCCCTACTGCCCAAACTCTAACAACAGATGCATCAGACTATGCATGGGGGGCTCACATGGCAGGGCATTACATTCAGGGCAAATGGAACCCAAAGTAGATGCACCTGCATATCAATCAAAAAGAAATGTTAGCTGTACAAAATGCTCTTACAGCCTTCAGAGGCCTTATTCTTCCAAGACAACTATTGGTGAAGACAGACAACACCACAGTTGTGGTACATAAACAAGCAGGGGGGAACCCATTCCTACCCACTCTGCAGACTAGCCATGGCTCTGTGGAACACAGCCTTGAGCAACCAAGTGCACCTACAAGCTCAATTCCAGCCAGGCAAACTAAATTCACTGGCAGACGACTTAAGCAGAAATCTCATGGACTCACACGAATGGAAGCTGGATCCCAAAATATTCAAGCTTTTGAGGAACAGATGGGGGACACCAGAGGTGGACCCGTTTGCCTCCCCCCAGAATTATCAGTTGAGCAAATACTGCACCAGAACTCTCCACAGCTGAGCTTGGAAAGTGGATGCCCTGCCCTTTACCTGGGAGAGCCTGTCAGTCTATGCCTTTCCCCCTCTGCTGCTTCTCTCGAAGGGTCTACTAAAGATCAAGCCAAGGACAATCCTGATTGCTCCAGACTGGCTATGCCAGCACTGGTGTACCCTCTTTTGTGCAGTCTGACAGTGCTACAACCATGGCACCTGCCTCAGACTCCTTCCCTGCTGTCCCAGCAGGCGGGCCAGATTTTGCACCCTCATCTGCAGACCCTGAACCTTGTAACCTAGCTAATCCCCTGAACTCATCACCAGCAACTCTCAGTAAGCAGGTGCTGGATGTCATTCTTGAGGTAAGGAGGCCTAGTACTAGAAATTCCTGTTCAGAAAAGTGGAAAAGATTCTGTTCCTGGAGCCAGTCTCAGAGGATGGGCGCAACTTTGCCCAGCTTACCTCATATACTAGATTACTTAATAGAAGTGCTCCACAAGGGAATATCCTTCTCTTCAATTAAGATTCATGCCTCTGCCATCTCAGCTCATTATAATACTGAGCCACCTTTCTTCTCTCATCCTCTGGTAAAACAGTTCTTTATAGGAGCTAAAAATGTAAGACCCCCCCCCCCCCCCCCCCAGGAGAGCTCCCACTCCAGCCTGGGACCTTAATTTTGTATTGGAAAAACTAACACTTCCACTCTTTGAACCAGCTGCTACAGCAGAGTTAAAATTCCTCTCATTGAAAACAACTTTACTCCTAGCCATCACTTCAGCAAGAAGTGTCTGAACTGCAGGTCCTTATGGTAGTGGAACTCTTCATTATCTTCCATGCGGACAGGATTTTCTTCAGGGCTACCTCATATTTTATGCCCAAGGTGGTGTCTAGTGTGGCTTTAAACCAGTCCATTCATTTGCCTAACTTTTCTCCCTAATCCTCAGAATAAAGGGGAAGGGATACTGCATTCCCTGGACGTGCACAGAAAGCTTAGATTCTATTTGGACAGGACTAAGCCTTTCAGAAAATCCGACCAGCTGCTAGACAGATTTGCCACAGGGGCAGATGTCAAGGCCATTTCAAAGCAGACCATTTCTAAATGGCTAGCACACTGCATCCATTTCTGCTGCAAGCACCATAGAAAAACTATCCCACAGGGGATAAGAACACATTCCACTAGGGCTACATCTGCCTCTACTGCATTTCTCAGAGGAGTCCCTACCAGGGACATCATAGAAGCTGCAACCTGGAGCTCTATACACACTTTTAGCAAGCATTGCCACCTGCCTGTCTTTTCCAAATCCAGAGCTGGATTTTCCACAGCAGTCTTGCAGGTCCTGATTGCCAGCCCTAATGCTCCTTAACTACCTCCACCCTTCCTTAGCCTTGGGAATCAACCCAAATGTGATGACTGCAACAGTGAAACACGAAGAACATAGTACAGTTGTGTACACTTACCATAAATGTAGATGTTCGAGTGTATTCACTGTTGCAGTCCTGGTTACCCTCCCTCCAGACCCCTGATTGTCTTTGCTTTTACCTATCCTTTTTGGTTTGGTATATCTTATACAATGTGGATTTGCTTTTTGCTGGGGGTGTTCCACACCATATAATTGCTTCCTATTTTGAGGGCACCTGACATCTGGAGCAAAAAAAACTGATGTAATGGCGTTGGCTGCATGTTTTGTATCCCTGACGACCTGACGTCATGGAAGAAGCGATAGCATCCGATACAGAAATTCCAAGACTCTAGTATTCAGGCTGGCTGAGGGCTACCTGCAGGCAGATAACCCAAATGTGATGACTGTAATAGTGAATACACTTGAAGATCTACATTTATGGTAAGTGTACACAACTGTACTTTTCTGAATCTTGTACCTCCATAAATTATCATAGGTTGAAGTCTAGAAGGCCTGTCTTACCTCAAATGTGGTGTATGCATAATAATTTTAGTTAGCTCAGGGTTTTTTTATGGTTTTTCAAGGCTGGCAGTCAGATCATGTCAAACTGTTCTCTACTATTGAGCTTCATGCATAATGTAGTAGGGATATCAGACATCACCCAGAAAGTGGAAGAGGATAGCTTAATGTCATTTTTCAGAAGTCTTTTCTCCTACATTACAGTACCAATAGAGAAGTTAATGCTGGCATCAGACATCCAATAAGTAACCATTTTCAGTGGCAACTCTTGAGGCTTTTCAGATGCTCAAATGGGGGCTTTGGCTCTGCTGGGCTGTGATACTCCTAAACCACTGATAGTGCCCCCTGTACTGGGAGCTATGCTAGAAGCCTTCATAGCAAACTTACAGGAGCTAGAAGCACAGCCTTCAACCCATAAGAGACATGATGAATCTTGCAAAGTCAGTGCTAACATTCATTCTAATGCAAAAAATTGTCACTGACCTGGATTGCTTAACACTAGAAGCAGCCAAAGGAGCTAATCCCCCCCAAAAATAAGAATACCCTACCAAATGACAAGATGACTTCTTTGCCAGACAGGTGTGGCAAGAAGACCAATATCTCTCCCACCCTGTCCTTTTAGAAACTAAATTTTCAGGCAGATGTCCTGAAGTACCAAGAACACATGCTTAAAAATATGGTTGAGCTAGATTTGGACAAAGTGGAATCTAGAGCTCCCATAACCCGACTCATTGAGGTTCATTTGCATTTGGAGGGAGGAGCAGCATTAAGTACGGCTAAGACGCAGCCGATGAATCTTCTAGAGAGACTGCCACTGGCAGATTCTTAAGGAGGCATGTTTGACTTTGAATTCAGCCATTTGCAAAGGATATAAAGGCAAAACTGCTTAATGCTATCCTGAAGAAAGAACTCCTGGTTGACCATCAAACTTTTGAAGTGTTCAAGAGCCTAGAAGAAAAAGGGAAAGTTATGGGGGTCTATTCACCATATGTTTCTATCCACCCACTGTTTAAGTATATGAAGAATTTCCTAATTAAAAAAAAACAAAACTTTTTTTATAGAAGGCTGAGAAAAAGGAAACAGCATAATAATGGAAGGCCTCTTTATAAATAGAAATAACTGCAAGATAAGGGAAGGCAAGGCAGACCAGCAACCACTTGCCTCCTCTAAAGATGAGCTGTTATTACTTATCCTTGTGTTCTGTTTTAAGAGTTGTCATCCTACCACCTATCTCAGGCACTTCATATCCGTCATAGCAAGGTTCTTCAACTGCTCTGCCTTCACTATCCAGGCTTCTATGCTATACAGAAGTGTAGGTCACAACAGTGTTTTGTATACATTCCTGTTCAGCTTGTTTTACATTTTTCTGTCACACACAACTCCTGACACTTTGTGCCAATGGGCTACATCACTTCTGATTCTAACCTTGGCCTCCTCATTCAGACTTTCCATCTACTTACTTACCACTTCCAGATACTTGAAGCTGTTAACCTGTTCCAGAATTAATAGCTTCAGTCGTATGAAAGCCATTACCTGTTGCACAATTATTCCTTCAATGTCAGTTTTTGTCATCATCTGATTTCCTGCATTTGCTAACAGGACAGCTGTCTTGTCTGTACTCACTTTTTGCCCCATGCACCTTCAGTTTATATTACAGTTCCCTATCATTTGCTGAAGTTCATGTTCATAGTCTGCGTATAATGCCAATGCATTGTCTGCAAGCAGCAGCAGCTTTACTAATCTTACCCCCTCCATCCTTCTGGCTAGTGTAGTCTGTCACCAGTATGAACAGCAGTGGGCAAAGAGCAGAAACCTGATGCATTTTGAACCCCTCTG
The DNA here is from genome assembly GCF_019279795.1 of Protopterus annectens. Classification (NCBI taxonomy): domain Eukaryota; kingdom Metazoa; phylum Chordata; order Ceratodontiformes; family Protopteridae; genus Protopterus; species Protopterus annectens. The sequence goes on from NC_056744.1 coordinate 796,227,527, forward strand.
TGATTCCTGGTGGTACTTGTGTCATTGGTCCTTATGCATATTCTGCACTAATTGTACCAGTGTTTCTGGGACTTTGAACCACTGAAGGGATGCCCAAATCAACTTTCTTCATACCTTGTCATATGCTTCCTCCATGTCCAGGAATGTCCAGTTGTACTCTTTCCTCATCTCCAGCTTCTTCGGTATTATGTCTCACTGCAAACATTGAGCTGGTTGTGCCGTATCCTGATCTGAATCAGAATTGCTCATCACCCATCTTATTTTTCTACTTCTCTGCATATTCATTTATCAGTCGCCATTTGCAACACTTTCATTCAGTGTGACAGGGGTTTGATATGGCTGTAGTGCCCATGATATTGAATGTCCTCTTTAGTCTTATGTACTGACATGAGAATGCTTATTATTTACTCGTGTGGCAAATGCCTTTCTCTCCATACCACAATGTGTACCCATAGGAGCCATTTCTCCTCTAACTCATCTGATATCTTGATCCTCTCTGTCGTGTCTGTATTTGAGCCTGCTGCTTTTTCTGACTTCATTTGCCTTGGTGCTGATGTCCTTCAAGGATGCATCTGCAGTCATCACATATGGGTTGTCCTGCCTCAGGCAGCCCTTCGGTCGGCCAGATTCCAAAGTCTGGGTCCGTCGGCTGATGTCGCCCTTTCCCGATGTCAGGCCTGGGGTATAAAGCGTCAGCCGACGCCATCTTCCTCAGTCTTTCTTGCCGCGTGGTGCCCGAAGCAGAAGCAGTTCGCAAGTGCTGGTCGGCCAGCTCCTGTAATTCAGCTACTGAAGACTTCAAAAGCTAAGTACCCCGTTGGGGACTCTTTCTTGCCTCAGCCGATGTCAAATAAAATTAATAATTGTTTAACTTGTGGGAAACAAATACCTCATAAGGATTTCCACTCTTACTGCCTCCCCTGCCTAGGCCCAGACCACGACGTCTCGGCCTGTTCAGCCTGTGCTTCCTTCAACCGACGCACTCTTAGACGTCGGGCGGAGTTTGCAGAGGAATTTTTTGGGGCTAATTTTGCTTACAATATGCCGTTGGAGACTCCGACTTCACATTTAATTAAGAAACGGAAGGACAAGGACCAACACACGTGGGCCGCGGTTTTGGCTGAAACCAAGGCCAGACCTACCGCGAGTGTCTCGGTCTCGGCTGAAACCGAGTCCTTGGTGCTTCCGTCCACCGATACCGCTCAACCGACAACCTCGGCCCCGGAGGCCCCTTCGGAGTCGGTTATTGAATTTCCATCAGAAACTGGTGTCCTGGAACCTTCCGACACCATTCCCCTAGACAAAACTACACCAGCACGTGGTGCAGCCAGGCCTCCTGCATCCATGTCCATAAAGGCATTCTCTAGGGCTAAAGCTGCTAAACACTCAAGAACTTTGCCTCCCAGGGTTATTCCTCAGGGACCCTCTACAGGTTCACAGATCGTAAGTTTAGCAGAGGACCTTATTTCCTTAATTAGGGGCTCACAGCCACATCCGGACAGGGGCTCTCAACCTCCTCCAGATAAAAGGCCCAGGGTTGAGCCCTCTGATCCCCACTTCTCAGATGAGGCCTCTGATGGCTCTACTCATTCGGACTACCAGGAGGAGGTTTTTTCGGCCTACGAGGATTCTGATGCAGAGGAATCTATCCCCTTGGCCTCCCCTCCTAAAGAGCTTTCCTTCGGGGAGACACTTCACACTATGAGAGAGCATTTCCAATGGCAGAACCAGGAATTCTCTGATTCCAGGAAGAGATTAAGGACTTTCTTGCATTTGCCTCAGCATAGACCTTTGGCTATTCCTCCTGTTTTGAATGTCATTGATGATGTGTACTCTGAGTCTAGCACAACCCCTGACACTTCCTCCGGCTCCTGCCAAACCCGATAGGTACTACAGGGTCCCGGACTCATCTTTCCTTTACAAGGCCCACTCTGCTGATCCAGAAACTATTTCCCAGGGCCCTAAAGGGGTTGCAGCTGCCACTTCCAAAATCCACTCCCTCTGAAAGGGAGTCCAGGGCTTTAGAGATGGGGTAAAAGTGTATACTTCGGCTACTCTTTCTATGAGGGCTTTAAATTGTCAATTTCATATGATACAGTACCAAGAGTATTTGTTGGATGAATTGCATAAAAAACTGTCTTCACCTGAGCCCCTAGATCGCAAATCACATCAGGATCTGGTACATAACTCCCAACAGGTTAGCAACCATTTCTCGCAGTGTGGTTATGATGCATTGGAAGCTTCATGTAGGTCAGCTATGACAGGTGCAGTCATACGTAGGCATGTTTGGCTGAAGGAACAATCTCTGCCAGACCATGTTAAAGCAAAGCTTCTGGATGCTCCACTGGAAAAGCAAAAGTTATTTGGCTCCACTGCTCAGGAGGTCTTAAAGAAATTTGAAGAAAAAGCAAAATCTGTACAAACAGTCAAAGATTTTCTCCAAGTCCAACCACCAAGATTCAGCAGAAATTGGCCTTCCAAGAATTGGTCCTCTCCAGACACAGAGAGATTTCAGAGAGGCAAAAACAGGCGTGCCAGAGGTAGAGGGCAAGCTAGAGGCTCCTACAGAGGCCGTCAATGGCAGCCTCACAACCAGAGAGGTAGTGCAGGACCTACAACTGCTGCACCAGGACAGACTCAATGACTTTACTTTGACACCGCCAACCAGGGCTCAATTGGAAGCACCTTTGGGCAGAAAGCTTTCTTTATATTCAGAAAACTGACACAGTATTACAAGGGACAAATGGACACTACAAATAATAGACAAAGGATACAGGTTCCATTTTCACACATTACCAAAAGAAAGGCATGCCAGACCTGCCACCGAATCAAAGGGCAGAGGCTTTGAAACAAATATCCAACTTAATGCAAATGAAAGCTATAGAAAAGGTTCCTCTCTCAGAACAAGGCCAAGGATTTTATTCCAGACTATTCCTTGTTCCAAGAAAAGAAAAGCAATGGAGGCCTATTCTCGACTTGTCCGATCTGAATACTTATCTCATTGTGCCAAAATTCAAAATGCTGACTCTACAGCAACTCCTTCCCATGCTGGGCAAGGGGTCTTGGCTGGTAACTCTAGACCTCAAGGAGGCATACCTGCATGTCCCTATCAGACAAAGTTGCAGAAGACACCTCAGATTTCTTGCAGGTTCAGAGCATTATCAATTCTCAGCATTGCCCTTTGGCTTATCTACTGTGCCCAGAGTATTCACGAAATGCCTGGCATCAGTAATTGCACACTGCAGACTTCAGGGGATTCAAATATACCCATATCTGGACGACTGCCTTATACAAGCGGACAGTCAACAAACTGGTAAAACACTTGAATTATGCCATTCACCTACTTCAGGCCTTGGGATATACAGTCAACATTCACAAGTCAAGACTTGTTCCTTCCCAAAGAATAACTTTTCTGGGTGCAAATCTGGACACAACCACCCAAATGGCTTTCCTCACAGAAGAAAAACAGTCAACTACCGGATTACTTCAAAAATCTGTCAAGACAAACTCGGCTGACTGCAAGGAAAATCCTGCAGGCCCTGGGTTACATGGCTTCCTGCATTCTCCTGATTCCACAAGCAAGGCTGCATATGAGGAAGCTACAATGGTACCTAAGGAGTTTATGGACTCAGCACAGTCACAGCCTGGAAACGTTGATACCACTCATTCCATGCCTTCAAAAAGAATTTCTGTGGTGGGCTCAAGCAAGCCAGTCAAACAGGGTCTACCTTCAGCAAACCAATAGCCAGCCAAACCATTACAACGGACGCTTCAGACCACGGATGGGGAGCGCACATGGAGGGCAGATGCATTCAAGGACTATGGTCACAAAAAGAGCTACGCATGCACATAAACCAAAAGGAAATGCTGGCAGTGATACATGCAATCGAGGCCTTCAAACTCTTTCTGCATTAAGGCCACCTGCTAATAAGGACAGACAACACCACAGTTATGTGGTACATAAACAAGCAAGGGGGCACCCATTCTTACCCTCTTTGCAGTCTGGCAATGAATCTATGGGAACTTTCCTTGAAAATCAATATAGAGCTACAATCCCAGTTCATGCCAGGAAAGGACAATATACTGGCGGACAGTTTAAGCAGGAACATCATGGATGCACACGAATGGATGCTGCACCCAGACATCTTCCTTCAGATAACACAATTATGGGGGAGGCCGGACATAGATCTCTTTGCCTCCCTCCACAATCATCAGCTGAAGAAATTCTGCTCAAGGACATACCACCCACAAGCATGGAAAGTGGACGCCCTGTCTTTCAGCTGGAGAACTCTTAACAGTGTATGCTTTTCCACCTCTTCCATTAATGACCAAGGTCTTACTGAAGATCAGGACAGAGCAGCCAAAAGTGATTCTGATAGCTCCGGACTGGCCAAGACAGCACTGGTACCCACTGTTAAAGAGCATGTCATGCACGAAACCATGGCCTCTTCCACTATGGCCACTTCTCCTGACACAACACAATTGCAAAACTCTGCATTCCAACCTGAAAACCTTGCAATTAACAGCCTGGAAAATACCTTGATTCCTCCACAGGATAAGCTATCCAAGAGTGTGAAGGATATCATCATCATGGAAGCTCGCCGGCCTTCCACAAGGAAGGCATATTCAGCAAAATGGAAAAGGTTTCACACTTGGAACACCACAAAAGGCCTAGATGCGACAGTGATGAACATGGCACATATTCTGGAATACTTGGCAGAAATGCTCCACAATGGCCTGTCTTACTCTTCCATTAAAATTCATGCTTCAGCAATTTCAGCAGAGTACAATACTGATCCACCTGTCTTCTCTCATCCTCTCCTAAGGCAGTTTCTAAGAGGAATTAAAAACATCAATCCTCCAAGGAAACCACCAGTGCCTACTTGGGACCTTAACTTCGTGTTGGAAAAACTAACACTACCTCCCTTTGAACCAGCAGCATCTGCAGAACCACAGTTCCTGTCTTGGAAGACTGCCTTCCTTCTGGCCATAACCTCAGCAAGAAGAGTATCTGAGTTACAGGCCCTCATGGCAGTACAGCCATTTTTTATTTTTCATCAGGACAGTTTCACTGAGAACCAATCCTTCATTTATGCCAAAGGTGGTATCCAGGGTCTCATTAAACCAAGCTATTCACCTGCCTACCTTCTTTCCAAATCCACAAAACAAAGGGGAAAAACTTCTGCACACCCTGGACATACACAGGCAGTTGCGCTACTACTTGGACAGAACTAAAAGTTACAGAAAAACTGACCAGCTGTTTGTAGCATATGCTGCTGGTGCACAAGGAAAAGCAATTTCCAAACTGACAATTTCAAAATGGATAGGGAATTGCATTTGTTTTTGTTACTCCTTTCATGGAAAGACTGTGCCAGCTAACATTAGACCTCATTCCACCAGAGCTACAGCCACCTCCACAGCCTTCTTAAGAGGGGTGGCTACCAAGGACATTTTAGAAGCTGCTACATGGAGCTCCGTGCATACATTTTCCAAGCATTACAATTTACCTTTATATTCCAGATCCAGAGCAGGCTTTGCTACGGCAGTCCTGCAGGGAATTTTAGCTACACCATCATTTACATAGATCCTCCACCCCCAGATTGGCTATGGTATTCTACCCATATGTGATGACTGCAGATGCATCCTTAAAGGGCATAGTACAGTTTTGTACCTACCATAAATGTAGATGTCCGATAGGTATGCATCTGCAGTCAAGTTTACCCACCCTCCTTCCCCTCTGTGGTATTTCTTGGGTTCTTATCCCTCTCATAGCTAGCTGGGGTTATCTATTATGGTGTATTTGTTTTATGTACATATTTATATATATATATATATATATATATATATATATATATATATATATATATATATTTATATATATTTCTGAAAATATTTGGAATTTATTGCATTACTCCAAATTTAGCCTTCCTTAGAGGGCACCCTGGCATCTGGGGCAAGAAAAACTGAGGAAGATGGCGTTCGCTGACGCTTTTATACCCCAGGCTCTGACGTCGGGAAAGGCGACATCAGCCAGGGACCCAGACTTTGGAATCCGGCCGACCGAAGGGCTGCCTGAGGCAGGACAACCCATATGTGATGACTGCAGTTGCATACCTATCGAACATCTACATTTATGGTAGGTACAAAACTGTACTTTCTTTCTTTTTCTAGGGTAGATTCTTATTGTAGGCAGTGCGTGGGACAGTACAGCTTCTGTGGGGTCCTCTTCACTCAGAAGCTGCTGGGAGTACTCCTTCCATCTACCTTTGTCCTCTGGATTGTTGTTAACATCCCTTATGACTGAAGACTGTGTTTTCATGATGTTCATCGTGTTACACTGCTGCAGTCATTACACTTGGGTTATCCTGCCGTCAGGCGGTCCCGCAGTCGGCCAGAGTTCCAAAGTCTTGGTCCGGCGTCGGTTGCTGTCACTTCTTCCCTGACGTCAGTGCGCCAGGGGTATACAAGATGCATCCAACACCATTTTCTTCAGTCTTTCTTGCCGCGTGGTGCTTGAAGCAGAAGCAGTTCACAAGTGCCGGTAGGCCGACTCCTGAGATTTTCGAAGTCGAATTTCAGATCCGAAGTCTTCAATAATGCTAAGTACCCCATTGGGGAAACTTTTTTCTTGCCTCAGACCGATGTCAGAAAAAGTTAATAATTGTATATCTTGTGGGAAGCAAATACCTCATAAGGACTTCCACTCTTACTGTATTCCATGCCTAGGCCTTGATCATGACGTCCCTAGTTGTCGGTTTTGTGCTAGATTTAACAAATCAACCGACGACCGAAAAACCGCAAGGACAAGGACAAAGACAGGCATCTGAGGTCCAAAACCGACGACGAAACCTCTTCTAGGGCAGTCACCGGTTCTCATTGAGGCACTTTCGCAGCCCCTGACACCCGCTACCTCAGAGCCACAGGCCACCTCCGACTCCCATGTGGAGACAACTAGGCCTCTGGAAACTCAAGGTATTGGGCCTACGGAAACTAATTCCTCAGATGTGTCCGGAGCCACTGAGCAGGCATCAGCTTCTGAGGGTGTTTTCAGACCTTCACAACTTACCATTAAAACAACAGCCAAGACAAAAGTACCATTAAAGACAAAGAAACAAGTACAGCATTCTCCTGGACAGTCCTCCATGCCTAAGAAACAGATGCTTAAAATGGCCGAAGACCTCATTACTCTAATCAGGAGTTCCCATCCCCCTCCTGAGAAAAGGCCTAGGCAGGATACAGACTATGATTCCTCTGATCAGGTTTCCATTTCCTCTGATTCCTCTTCAGACCAGGGATACTCTCTACCCCACTATGAGCACTCTGATGCTGAAGAATCTATCCCTTCAGCCTCTCCTCCTGAGGATTATTCTTTTAGGGCAACTTTACATACCATGAGGGAGCATTTCCATTGGGAAAGTCAGGATTACTTAGAATCCAAGAAAAGGCTCAGGGATTTCCTTTTATTGACTCAGCACAGGCCCCTGGCTATTCTGCCTGTGCTAGATATTGTGGATGATGTGTTCTCTGAATCCAGCTTATCTCCTGATTCTTTGCCTCCTGCACCAGCCAAGCCAGTTAGGTATTATAGAGTCCCTGACTCTCACAAGTTTCTTTATAAAAACCCTTCTGCTGATCCAGAAACTATTTCTCAGGATCCAAAAGGGGTTAAGGCTTCCATTGCAAAAAATCCAGTACCCTCTGACAGAGATTCCAGAGCTTTGGATAGATGGGGGAAGAAAGTATACACTTCTGCAACTTTAGCAGTAAGGGCTTTAAATTGCCAGTTTCACATGCTTAAGTAGCAACAATATTTAATGGCTCAGTTAAAACGGAAAATGCTTGCAAGCTCAGAAGCTCCTGATTGTAAAGAAATGCAGGATTTATTTCATGCAGTTGAGCAGGTGGGAAAACATACTCTGCAATGTGGTTTTGATTCTTTAGAGGCCTCTTGTAGAGCTGCAGTTACAGGTTCTGTGATTCGAAGATATGCTTGGTTAAAAGAACAGAGTGGGATGCTCCTTTACAGCATGGTACCTTGTTTGGTGTTAAGGCAGAAGAGGTGTTAAAGAAAATGGAGGATAAAGCTAAATCTATGCAAACAATCAAGGATTTCTTACAGGTACAGCCACCTCAATTTAGCAGAAATTGGCCAACAAAGAATTGGTCCTTTCCAGTGTCAGACAGGCCACAGAGAGGCAGATACAGACGCCCAAGAGGCAGATCTCAACCACAAGGCCCAAACAGACAACGACAGTGGGGCACCTCAATCCCAAAAGGAGGCGAGGACAAGTCTCCACCGTACAGGAAACAGTCACAATGACTTTCCCCTTCGTACACCAAGCACTTCCCTTTTGGAAGCCCCCTTAGGGGGAAAACTAGCACTTTTTTCTCAAAACTGGCAAACAATCACCCAAGACAGATGGGTTCTGAATATTGTGTCTCAAGGTTATAGGTTCCACTTTCATACTTTACCAAGGCTATAAAGAATGCCAGACCTGCCACAAAATCGATGGGCAGAGGCACAAAAACAAAGTTCAGCCCTCGTGGACATGAGAGCTATTCAAAAAGTACCACAACAGGAACAAGGACAATGATTTTACTCAAGACTCTTCCTGGTCCTCAGAAAGGACAAGGCCCATACTAGACCTTTCAATTCTAAATACTTACCTGGATATTCCCAAATTCAAAATGTTGACATTACAGCAGCTTCTACCCATGCTGGGCAAGAAGGCTTGGCTTGTTACTCTGGACCTCAGAGGCATACCTGCATGTCCCTATCAGACAAAATTGCAGAAGATACCTCAGATTCAAATCTGGTACAATGCACTACCAATTCTCTGCACTGCCCTTTGGCTTATGTACTGTGCCCAGGGTCTTCACAAAGTGCCTGGCACCAGTAATTGCATTTTGCAGACAAAAAGGAATTCAAATATATCCATACCTGGACGACTGCTTCATTCAAGCATAGACAAAGGACATTATTCTACAGCATCTGGCGTTTGTAAAAAGGTTGCTAATTTCCCTAGGGTACACAGTAAATGAAAAGAAGTCAAAACTAGTGCCCTCACAACAGATTATATTCCTGGGTGCCAGCTTAAATACAATGGCCCAGATGGCTTATTTCACGCCAGACAAACAAGTTCAACTAACTCAATATTTTCAATTAATGGCAAAAAAGTCCCATCTCCCTGCAAGAAAAATTCTGCAGGTCCCGGGATTCATAGCATCCTGCATACTACTAATACCATATGCCAGACTGCATATGAGGAAATTACAATGGTACCTAAAAAGTGTTTGGACTCAACACTCTCACAGTTTAGAAGCAGTAATACCAATGATTCCCTGCCTACAACAGGAGTTTCGATGGTGGGCACAGGCATGTCACTTAAACAAGGGTCAGCCTTTTACCCTACCCACAACCAGGCAGACTCTAACAGCAGATGCCTCGGCTTACGCCTGGGGAGCACACATGGCAGGAAAATGCATTCAGGGCAAGTGGACCACAGACCAGATGCATCTTCACATCAATCAAAAAGAGATGTTCATAGGTTCATAGGTTCATACTAGGCTATCTGCCCGAGGGCATTTATAAGCCTAGCCCATAGTTTTGTGGCTTACGCCACCCCTTTAGTTTGGAGAAACTATGCCCATTATTTTGCTGTGCCTCTGTCGAGCAGTGACACTGAGGTAACCCCTGGGGTGTATCTACGATCTCCCATCCATTGGTCAAGATTCCTCTTGAACAAGGCCAGCGAGGTGCTCTGCCTCACATAAACCGGGATTTTGTTCCACAGCATAGGGAGTCTTTGGGTGATGAATCTATCCCTACAGCACGTCCTATTAATAACCGTGTCGAGGTTTAAGTCTCTCGCCCTTGTGGCTCTGAGGGATCTAGATTTTTTGAGATGAAGCATGTTCATCAAATCTGGGTTTGACATGGCCTTGTATGTCAGGCATAGGTCACCTCTGAGCAAGCGGTAAGCAGCTGAATATAACTGGAGTTCTTTCAGTCGGGCAGCATAAGACAGATTTTTGAGACCCTTTATCCTTTTGGTGAGGAACTTTTGTGGCCTCTCCAGCTGCTGCAAGTGTTGGGTCAGATACATTCGAATGGGGCATTGTACTCGATCATTGGTCTGATGAGTGATGAGTATAGGGAGACTATGACTTCCCTTGATCTAGATGTGAATCCCTTCATGATAAGGTGGGCAATGTAGAAGGTCTTCCTAACTACTTTAGCAATATGAGTGTCGAATGAAAGGCTACTGTCAACCTGGGTTCCCAGGTCCCTAATAACTTCTTCTGTGTTCAGGGGATTGCCACCTATATGGTAGCTAGGGGTAACCTTATTTTTTCCGAAGGGTATGACTATGCATTTCTTGGCATTTAACTTTAGGCCATGGCTCTGGCACCAGTTATCCGTTTCTGTGAGACCCTTCTGAAGGATGTCTGTGTTGGATGTGTTTTCAACTACGGTACCCAGTTTGCAGTCATCTGCAAACTTTGTCAGCCATAACCCTCCTGTGTTTGCTTGTACTTCAGAAAAGTAGATGCCAAACAAGAGTGGGCCCAGGACTGAGCCCTGTGGGACACCACTTGTGACAGGTTTTGAGTCTGACATGGCGCCAGCAACTCTGACCCTGTGGGTTCTGTCACTCAGCCAGTTTGCAACCCATCTTGTAATGTATGGGTTTACATTTAAGTTGATGAGTTTTTCAATGATACCCGAGTGAGGTATTGTATCAAAAGCCTTCACCAGGTCTAGGTAGGCTGTATGGACTGCCTTTCCTCGTCAATGGCCTTGGTGACTGTTTCAAAAGTCAACCAAGTTTAAAAGGCATGATCTGCCTTTGACAAAGCCAAACTGGGTTGGATCCAAAGTCTGCAAGTTCCCTATGTCTTTATTTATGAGATCCATTATGATCCTCTCCATGGCTTTGCAGATAAGGCTTGTCAAGCTAATGGGACGGTAATTTCCAGGGTCGTGGAGGCACCGCCTTTGTGGAGTGGGACCACAGTCGCTGCGCCACTCCTGAGTGCATATCCGGTGAGACTAAGATTAAACAGCTGTCCTAACTGTGGGTTTAATTCCTCATTGAGTTCATGGAGCACACAGCCGGGGACACCATCAGGTCCCATGGATGCTATGTTCTTTGCCTTGGAGAGAGCAGTTCTCACCTGGGCGTTAGAGATGTTTGGGGGGCTACAATCATTTGGTATAGATATCTCTCCTTTAGGGGGGGAGGGGGGGAGAAGTTTGCACTGAACCTGTCAGCCAGTATGTTGGCAGTGTCTGTATGATCAATAATCTTCACATAATTTTGAACTAATTCTGAGCATATCTGGGAGTTTCCTCCTAGGTTTCTGACATAGCTAAAGAATGCCTTATGGTTGTCTTTAGAGTCCTTAGCTATTGTTTTCTCAAAATTAGCTTTGGATGATTTTATGAGAGCTCTTAGCTTTTTACTTATAGTGATCAGCGGTGTCTTACCTTTTAAGGATTTTGCTCTATCTTGTAGTAGCTTTCTCCTTTTGTTGTAGAGTTTGTTTATGGCTGGGGTCCACCAGACTGGACGATTGCCTTTGGTACAAAGAGTCTTTGTTTTGCTTGGGATTGCCTGATCCACGCAGCCTGCAGGTGCTGGTAGAAGGCATTTGTAAGTGATTCAGCGGTTTGAGTAATGTTAACCGCCGCTCAGGGGCCTTAAAGGAGACCACACTAGTCTTTAGAAGTGTGAAGTCGGCTTGAGAAGTTCTTTACTGTGGTCTTTTCATTTCGGTGGGGGCGGGATGAGGACCTCCAGCGAGATTAGTTTGTGATCAGATCTCACCAGTGAGGGGTATACTTCGGCGTTGAACATTGTGCTCCCATGTTCGTGATGATGAGATCAAGTATGTTTTCTCCTCTTGTGGGGATGGTGACTAGTTGTTCCATGGCATTTGAGTTTATGAATTCCAGGAACTTTTGGGCTAGAGTGTTTGGGCTTGAGTAGTGTTCCCAGTCTATATTAGGGTAGTTGAAGTCACCTAGTATGATGGTGTTCGAGATACATTTATCCCTCCAGTGTTTTCAGGAAGGCCATATGAGGTTCCTGAGTTTGCGAGGGTGGCCTGTAACATGCTACAAATTGCAGAGCAGTCTTGCCTATGATTAATTGCACCTGGATGGTTTCCGATGCATTGTGCGATGCCACCAATCTTGAGGTGTGGGTGTCCTTGATGAATATGGATACCCCTCCTCCTTTCTTGGTATTGTCTGGGTTTGGGGCGGGCATGATATGAGGTAAAACCTGATAGTGCTGGGGTGCTCTCAGGAGCCTTGAACCAGGTTTCTGTCACAGCACAGACATCGATGTTCTCCATACTGAGAAGGGCCTCGAGTGCGTGCATCTTGAGGTTGAGACTTCTGGCATTGAGCAGCATTACCCTTAGTTTTTTTCTTTGTTTTGTTCTAGGGTGGTAGATTTAGAATTTGAGCCTTGCCTAAAAAGGCACTATGGGGTGGCAAGAGCCTTTGCCAAAATCCGAATCCCAGGGTGACAAGTGCAAGCCGTCCCTTGCGAGAAGCAGCGTGGCTTGTCCAGCATGTCATCCCATGCAGACAGACATTGGATCCCCTTTGAATGACACCAGAGTTTAAGCCAATTGTTAAAGCTGATCATCTTATCTCTGTATTGTGGCATCATTCTTGGTGAAGGTAGGATACTGCTCAAGGTCAGGGTCATACCTGCTTGGGCTACATAATCAGAGAGCTCCTCTATGTCTCTTTTCATGTAGTCCAAGGAGGTACGTCTCAGGTCATTAACACCAGCGTGGACAATGATTGAGTCGTACTTGTACCTGCTGTTGAGAGACCTGAGTGCATGCATTATGTGGCGGATTCTAGCACCCGACAGGCAGCTTATTGTGACCTTCTCCTTACTCTGTGTGGTGAGCGGGACGTCAGTGTGTCTGACTATGGAGTCACCAATGACTAGTGTGTCTGGCATTGTGTTTGGCCTTAAGGGCTGTGACTGCTTGACACTCTGACTGTGTGGTCTATGTGTTGCAGGTGTTGTGTTCTGAGGTGGTAGTTGTTTGGGTGTCTGCTTTGGTGGCCTCTGCTGTTTTGGTAGATTTTTGATCAGAGCCTCCGAGTATGTCTTTGTGTGTTTATGTGTATGATTTGAGGTTGTGATGGTATTATGTGAGACTGGGTCTATAGTGTGTGTGGTTACCTTCTCCTCCTGTCTGGTCATGCCAGTCCTATGTTGAGAGAGCTCAGCCTCCAGTTTGGCCGTATAGTTGCATCTCTCGCATGTATTTGTGTTTTGTGGGAGGAGGAGAGGGTTGTCTGTGTACATGAGGCAATTGTAACATTGCCTCAATATTCAGGTTCACCAGCTGAGCAGGAGAGGACATTAGCAACTGATCCCTCGACATGCTAGAAGGAATAGACAGAAAAACTTAAGAAAAGGTTCTGGGGGATGTGGGTGACCGAGAAATGGGGATTGCTTTTTTGGGGTACTTTCTATAACAAGAGTGCTGTATCGAGGTGATAAGTACTGTAGGAGCAAGTGCTTTGCTATACAGATAGAGAATAGTCTACTTGGGAGTCAAGTAGAGATAATTTATAGTTGTAGAATACACTAAATAGAACAGTAGTATACTTTGAGGAAGGTAGTTTTAAGGGAAAATTTGAAGAGTGGACTTTAGGTAGCCCTAATAGTTTAAATCTGATTAACCGCTGCCCTAGTGTTAAGCGGTAGCAGCTCTGCGCTAAATTGCGCTAGCGTGCTTTATAGCAGGGGCTGGAAAAACAGGAAATGACCCAAAATGGCCGACGAATTACTAGTTGCTGCTTCTAACCACTCCTCTGAGGACAAACAAGCAGCTCAGTACTCCCCACTCCCACTGGTGAGTAAAGAAACTACCTCTGGCCACACAAGAAAATGGAGAACACAGAAACCAAATACAAAGCCCAGGGATCAGCAAAATCTGATCACTGGAACAACTAACTAGGAAAGTTTAGGAAAGGAGAAATATTTTTTTGTTTTGTTTTTGCAAACAGACAGAAAAAATGCAGTAAATGCTTTGTTTTTCGACTAAATTGCTATCAAGGGCTGGTACACTGGGGTGTATTGGCTTGTTTGTTACAATAAAGCAATACTTTAGCCCACAAGTGCAATCAACAATATAAGCTCACAAAAACAGGAAAATAAGGTAATAAAACAGTAATATAGGCACAAACAGTAGTTGAAAAGCTCAAAAGATCGAAAAATGCAAACTAAAAAGTTTAAAAAATACTTATGATCAAGAAAGTTGCTTTTTCTGCTCTCTGCTTGCTTAGGAACTCTGCAGGGAACCACGAGGATCTATGCCTAGTTCTCTAATGCAAGAAAAGCCTGCCAAAGCGTGCTTTATAGCAGGGGGCTGGAAAAAACAGGAAATGACCCAAAATGGCCGACGAATTACTAGTTGCTGCTTCTAACCACTCCTCTGAGGACAAACAAGCAGCTCAGTACTCCCCACTCCCACTGGTGAGTAAAGAAACTACCTCTGGCCACACAAGAAAATGGAGGAACACAGAAACCAAATACAAAGCCCAGGGATCAGCAAATCTGATCACTGGAACAACTAGCTAGGAAAGTTTAGGAAAGGAGAAATATTTTTTGTTTTTTGTTTTGCAAACAGACAGAAAAAATGCAGTAAATGCTTTGTTTTCGACTAAATTGCTATCAAAGGCTGGTACACTTGAGTGTATTAGCCTGTTTGTTACTTTTAAGCAATACTTTAGCCCACAAGTGCAATCAACAATATAAGCTCACAAAAACAGGAAAATAAGGTAATAAAACAGTAATATAATATGTTGGCTGTTCAAAATGCCCTAACAGCTTTCAAGGACCTTCTGCATCCAGGACAATTATTATTAAAGACAGACAACACCACAGTAATGTGGTACATAAACAAGCAAGGGGGCACTCATTCTTATCCCCTATGCAGGCAAGCCATGACCTTGTGGAAAACAGCTCTAACGTATCAAGTTCACCTGCAAGCACAATTCCTGCCAGGAAAGAAAAATACTCTGGCAGATGATCTAAGCAGAAATATCATGGACCCTCACGAATGGAAATTGAATCCACAAATCTTCAGCATGGTAACGCAAAAATGGGGATGGCCAGACATAGATCTTTTTGCCTCCACACTGAATTGCCAACTACAAAAATTCTGCACAAGGACTTATCACAAACAAGCATGGAAAGTGGATGCTCTTTTGTTCAGCTGGAAAATCCTGAAAGTTTATGCCTTCCCGCCACTGCCTCTCCTTTCAAAGGTACTCCTAAAATCCAGACAAGAAAAACCACAGATGACCCTGATTGCTCCAGACTGGCCATGCCAGCACTGGTACCCTATCTTAAGGAACTTAGCTCAAGGCCCACCATGGATTTTGCCTCAAATTCCACACCTTCTGACTCAACAAAACAATCAGATCCTGCACAGTCAGCTCAAAACCCTAAACCTGGCTGCATGGCAGATTCATTAGTCAAACAGGCAACATCTCTCTCTAAAGCTGTTATGGATGTAATTTTGGAGGCCTAGCACCAGGAAAGCTTACTCAGAAAAATGGAAGAGATTCTGTGCCTGGAACCAGGCTCAAAGCCTTGACCCTCTTGTTCCAAACATTCCTCAGATTTTACTATACTTAACTGAGACGCTGGACAGAGGCCTATCCTTCTCATCAGTTAAGATCCACGCCTCTGCCATTTCAGCACATTACAACACGGATCCGCCTTTATTCTCTCATCCCTTGCTAAAGCAGTACCTCAGAGGGGCTAAAAACATAAGATCACCCCGGAGAGCACCAACACCAACTTGGGACCTCAATTTCGTTTAGGAAAAACTAACCCTGCCACCTTTTGAGCCAGCCAATACAGCCGATCTAAAATTTTTATCATGGAAAACAGCTCCGCTCCTGGCAGTAACTTCAGCACAAAGAGTCTCAGAGCTACAGGCATTAATGGCAGTGGAACCTTTTATAATTTTTTTATCAGGACAGGATTTCTCTAAGGACAAACCCTACCTTTATGCCAAAGGTGGTATCTAGTGTGGCTCTTAACCAAACCATCCATTTGCCAACTTTTTATCCAAACCCCCAGAATAAAGGGGAGAAACTTCTACATTTTTTGGACGTACACAGGCAGCTACGCTTCTACTTGGACAAAACAAAAGCTTTCAGTCAAACTGAGCAACTGTTTGTAGCATATGCTGCAGGATCACAGGGCAAGGCTATCTCAAAGCAGACTATATCCAAATGGATAGGACACTGTATTTGTTACTGCTACACACAGCATGGAAAATCAGTCCCAAATAACATTAGGCCACATTCCACCAGGGCAACAGCCACTTCAACAGCCTTTCTCAGAGGAGTACCTACCAAGGAAATTTTGGAGGCTGCAACTTGGAGTTCAGTGCACACCATTACCAAGCATTACCACCTGCCTCTTTACTCTAAATCCAGAGCAGGATTTGCCACTGCATTTTTGCAGGGCCTCATAGCCAATCCTAACTCTTTATAGACCAGCCACCCAACCTTAGCTTTGGGATTCTACCCAAGTGTAATGACTGCAGCAGTGTAACACAATGAACATAGTACAGTTTTGCACCTACCATAAATGTAGATGTTCGAGTGTTCACACTGCTGCAGTCAATACACTTGGGTTATCCTGCCGTCAGGCGGTCCTGCAGTCGGCCAGAGTTCCAAAGTCTTGGTCCGGCGTCGGCTGCCATCGCTTCTTCCCTGACGTCAGTGCGCCAGGGGTATATAAGATACATCCGACACAATTTTCTTCAGTTTTTCTTGCCCCAGATGTCATGTGCCCCCAAGTAGGTAGGCAATACATATTGCTAATAAAAAGATATACATATAAAATAAAACAATACCTTCAGTTGCAAGCAAATAGGGACTTGGGGGCACCTGACATCTGGGGCAAGAAAAACTGAATTAAATGGCGTTGGATGCGTCTTATATACCCCTGGCTCACTGACGTCAGGGAAGAAGTGACAGCAACCGACGCCGGACCAAGACTTTGGAACTCTGGCCAGCTGCGGGACCACCTGACTGCAGGATAACCCAAGTGTAATGACTGCAGCAGTGTGAACACTCGAACATCTACATTTATGGTAGGGTCAAAATTGTAGTTTTCTGTCTTTGCATTTCAACCTGATAAAGCTTCTTTGTGCCACCTGCCAAGTTACTTTCCAGAATCTGGTATAGTTTCTCTGACACCTTGTTCTTTGCCAGTGTGACTGCTCTCTTAGACTCTTTTTCAGCCAACCAATAATCCTTCGTAGTATGGTCCATCTTTTCTATTTCCACTTCTTCCTGCACTCCTTTCTTTTGATAAATTTCTGGACTTTTGCCCTTCCACCATTAGCTCTCCTTATGTACCTTATTTCCGTACCTGGCTCAGCAGCATATCTGTTCTATAGTCTTCACACATACTGTTTTGAGACACTGCCAATCTTCTTCAACTCTACGTATTTCCTTTTTTCCCGTGGTGATAGAGCCCTGAGCATTTCCTTGAAATCCTGTTCTTTCATTACAATCAGCTTTCATGTCTTAGGTCTTTTTTCTTCAGTGCCTTCAATGAACACTCCTTATAAGTTGATTATGGCCACCAGTGGTTTATGTTGGGGGCTGAATGTTTTACCAGAGAAGTTTGCAATCTCTCATTCTACACCAGTACCATTTCCTTACTAGGAAGAAGTCTATCTGTGGTGCATGTTGAGCACTTTTGTGTGATCTTGTTACTGTCAGTCATAGTGAACCATGTGTTGGCCACTATGAAGCCATTTGCCCAATGGAAGTCTAGACCAGCCTCTCCTCCTTTATTCATATTCCTTCACGTGTGTGGGTTGAGGAAGCCCTTATATCTTTTTTTTTTTCTGGTGCAGCATGAGCATTCAGCTACCCCATTATCAACACTAATTTTCTCTTACTTTATCTAGTCAGTCCTGCAACTGCTGCATGAATGTGCTCTTTTTCTTGCCATCCCAGCCCTGTTGTGGGACATAGGATGAGATTGAATACTACCCTATAGACTGGAGACTGATTGCCATGACCCCCCCCCCCTCCCCGATTCAAACCAGCAAATTCAGCTCGTATAACGTTTTTCTCTCATGGAAGACTATTTGTGTCAATCATCTCAGCCAGCAGAGAGTCAGAGTTACAGGCACTGATGTGCAAGTAGCTTGTTCTGGTGTTCCAAACAGAAAGTATTATATTGTGCACCAAACTATTACTTATACTGGAGTTTATGAAGCTGCTGAGTTTTAAAAAAAAAACTTTGATGCTTCAACTGGATTGGCAAAAAGTTGTAAGAGCAGTGTGGACACTGTGATGTGGTGTTAAAACTTAGTCTTTAACTGTTTAGAATGCTTTTCCAGAAACTGAAATCAGAATAAGTGGCTCTGAAATTTCACCATCTAGTTTAAGATTTCTGTTATGTTTAAGTAGTGCATAACACAAGTCTGCCTGTTGGAGAAATCCAAGATGAATATTCATATTGATAATGGAAGAACAAGGAAAGTTGTTACCCATCTGCTGTTACCAAAAAAGGAATACAGGGAGTCATGCTTAGCATTCTAGCATGAGAAGTTACCTCCTTAGCAGATTGAATTGAAAATGTATTGATTCTTGTAACCCTGTTTGCTCATCACACTTCACTATTGCCATGATAACACTTTGGATTGCCTGCCTTGATCGGCCCAAATACCAGAGATGTATTTCCCTCCCCTTAGCTCAGGAGAAGCCCTCCTCTCTGACATCATTTTGTCAGCGGATAAAGGGTTGTTGGACAGTGCCATTGCTTTATTTCTTTCTTACCATCAAAGCTTGAGACATCCTATGTGCACTACATTGGTCGGACCTAAAGCTAGGGATTGAACGTCAAAAGTTGAGTACTGCTTTGGGGAACCTCCTTTCATAATCGCATATTTTGATTTCTATTAGATATTTGACTTGTGTGTGTGTGTGTGTGTTTGTGTGTGTGTGTGTGTGTTCAGAGTATGAAAAGCAAATCCTTCACTGAGACTTCCACTGTTTTTGCTTATTTTGCCTGGGCTCAGGGTATAATTTCCCAATTGTTCCCACTGCATGTACTTTAGAACTGTTAAGCATACAGCTGAGTATCTTCAGAAATTTTTAGAAAAAGAAAAGGAGTGTTGGGGCTTCTGCACACCTTGGTGTTTGCTGGTCCTGCTGCTGATCTCACTCACAAGAAGAAATGCCTGAAGGTAGTTGGGGGGACCCAGATGATGGTGTTTCAATAACTGATAACTCGACCGAGGCTTGAGATTGTCAAATGATGACAGGTGCCTTTGCAACCCTCTCCGACAACCAAATGCATGGCTGAGGACTGTGCAGGCTGACATGTCATCAACCCTCTTGACCTCTGCTCAAGCAGAGTTAAGAGCATTGAATGGGCCTGGAGCTGCTAGGCAGGCATTGGCTTCTGGTTCCCGTTTGAAATCTTCAGAAGGGGAGGGAAGAATCCCCTTACCTTAGCTTCACCACCTGAGGTCTTTTCCTTTGGAGAAACCTTACACAAGATGAGAGAGTCTTTAACTTGGGAAGTTTAGGACTATCCTCAATCTAATAAAAGGGTCAGAGTTTTTTCATGTTCCTGACCATAAACCTCTGGCAGTTTCACCGTCCTTGATGTAGTGGATGATATCATTTAGGGCACTTTCCTGAATCCTGACACCAAGGACATTGCCTGTAAGAACTTTTTGTCCCATGACAAGGATGGTATAACCCTTGATAAGTTTTGAAAAGAAGTCTATGCCTCTGTTACCTTTGCCATGAAAGCTTTAAATGGCCAGTTCCATATGGTTAAATTCCATGAATCCCACCTATAGCAAATAAAACAGAGGGAATAGAGAGCAAAACTCTCCAAAAGGAGCTGAGACATTTGCAGCAGCAGTTCCCAGGTTGCTTAAACACACTTTTCACTGTGACTTGCAGTGCTGTAGAAGCATGAAGAAGGGCAACTGCCTCAGGATCCGTCATCAGGAGAGATTCTTGTCTTTACCTGATCAAAGTAGAAATTCTTGATGCCTCCTTATACAAGGACTTTTTTCTCTTTGGACCCAAGGCTTAAAGTGTCTTTAAAAGACTGGAGGAGAATGTTAGGAATAAGAAAACTGTTAAGACTTTCTGCAGGTCCTGTATCTGAGGTTCAGTAGAAATTACTCTCCTTAGTTTTTGCTCTTTCTTGCTTCCCAGTCGAAGCCCAAAAGCAGAAAGAGCAAAGGGAAAGGCAGCAAAGGTGGTGGCAAACCAACCACAGAACAGAGCCTAGTGGATCCCAACCCCAGGATCTAGCAGGGATTAGCTGTGACTCAGAAAAGCATCTCCCTGTACCCCCATCAAAATGCAAAAGCAATGTCCTGAGAGTTTTATTTTACATGGTGAAACGTCTCTTCAAGAGACTCTTACTGGACATTTAAAACCTATACTTCACCGGTTTCTGCCTGCCTTCCTGCCACTGCAGCATCTTCAATTCCCCCACCCCACAGTGAAACAGTTTCTCAAGGGCATCATTCACTTAAGACCACCTAGGAGGGCTCCTGCCCCATCCCTGGGACATGCATTTTGTGCTGGCAAAACTTTTCCTGCCTCTACTGAGCCTGCATCTTCTTTGGATATTGAATTTTCCTCCTGCAAAACTGCCCTGGTAGCCTCATCAGCCAGAAGGATTTCTGAGCTTCTAGTGCTTGTGTAGAGAATCCTTTAAGTTTCATAGGGATGGAGTCTCCTTGAGAACCAACTCCTCCTTTATGCCTAAAGTAGTCACAGGAGTGTCTCTAAATCAAGCAATCCACCTGCCTGTCTTCTTCCCTAATCTGTTGAACAAAGGTGAAAGAGGCCTTCACTCCCTGGATGTGCACAGGCAACTCAGGTTTTACCTGCATAAAACCAAGCGCCACAAAGTCTGACTAGCTATTTTTAGCCTTCACTAGTAACAAGCAAGAGAAGAGTGTTGCCCCATCTGTCTCTACTTCACCATTGCCTCCTACTTGTATATCATCTACTATAATAGCACATGGATACCCAGAAAAAATTTGCTCCGTTGCATGTTGAAAGACTTCACTGGCAGGATTTATTCCAAATGGCATTCTCAAAAATCTGTACCTTCCAAGCAGAGTACTGAAAATGGTTAGCAGTGAAGATTTTTAGTCAAGCAAGTGCTGAAAGTGGTTAGCAATGAAGATTTCAGTCAAGCAAAATTTGCCAAAGTCAACTCTCTCCATCTAAGACAGAAAAAAACTGTGGCATTTGGCATAAGAGCAGCAACGTTTGACTATGCATAGAATGATGAGGTCTTTTCAGTGCCTTGCTCAAATCTCGTGGATCAGTGCATATTCTGATGTAGCATTCAGTCGGGTCATCAACTGGACAACTCGGACCTTGTTGCACCATTTTATCTATCTCAGCCTTAACTCTGACTTGCATGGTTACTGGAACTTTCTGGGCTGGCCTGACAACTGGGCTGACATCTGGGTCTAACTTTATGAAGTACACAACTGGAAGCATGCCTGGTTAGTCTTCGAAGAGTTCAGCATATGTAGAGAAAATATACTGGGCAGAATTAGAATAGTAGTCTTTTAAGCTAACATGGTGGACTTCCTTATTAAATGAAAGCAGTCCCATTTTCAAACTGTCTGAGCCCTAGTAATGACTGTACATGCCTTTTTACAACATACTATAACAAGTCATAGTTTCTCCCAGCAGAGTAACATGAAAGCACTACTGAACCTTCAGTATGAATTTATTCACCACCATAAAGCTTCGCACACTTAGCCAAATCAGGCTTCTCATCAGCACATACTCCAGCAAATGTTTCAGCTGACTGCACTTAGAACCTGTATCAACTTTGAGCTCTGTGGGTTTTCCCTTTATCTGGACAGTACAAAATACTTCATTCTCTGCCTATAAGTCTACTGCATTGACTATTTCACTAAGCACTGACACACCATCAAGATAGAAAGTAGGGTCACAGCTTTCTAAATGATTAACTCGTTTCATGAAATGTTCCCTTTTAATAAAAGAAGGTGTGCCTTTTGATTTACAAAACCATTTGAAATTATTCCACTTATTGCATTTGTGGCATTGTTGATCAAGAGCTAAGCACTTTCTCTTTTAGATTCATGATTACTACCACAATTACGACACTTGGCAATGAAACTGGGTGGGGGCCCATTCTTTGAGTTTGCTGACTCACTCTTTTGCTTCACTGACACTGTGCAAACTCTGGAATTTGCTAGAAAGCTCTGGGGTTTACCAGTGACTGTTGCAGGGGTTACAGTTGCTGACATGTGCTTGGGCCTATTTCTTTTAACCATGTGCTGCAAACTATCAACATTGGCTCTAGAAGTTACTGGAAGCATGCATTTCTCATTTGTAAGAATATTTGTGTGTTTTTCTGTGAGCTCATAGATCTGACAAATCTCTATGGCCTTATTCAAAGTTAAATCACTGTCATGAACCAAACTCTTTCTCACAATATCATCTTTAATACCACACGTAAGTCGGGCTTTTATCGGCTCATCCTTTAAATCACTAAATCTGCACATTTTAACCTTGTTTCTCAAATCAGTTATGTATGCTGCAAAAGTTTCACCAGGCTTTTGATCCCTTGTGTAAAATATGTGCCTTTTCATTATAATGTTTGTCTGGCGGTTACAGATTTCTCTAAATTTACATTTTAAGCACTCTGGGACTTCCCTTGACTCAGCTGGTGCAACTGTATGACAGTTTTTCCCCTCTCCTGCAAGTACAGCA
>NC_056744.1:796250851-796275037 GCF_019279795.1 Protopterus annectens
AAGGTATATGGCTGTACATTTTCATACATTTCACCTTGGAAGAATTGGGGGGCTAGTGCTTACTGTCTTATGGACAGTTCTGTTTGTCAGTGTGATAGTGATGTTTTAAGTTAAGCATTGTTATGTAACAGATACATCTTCATTGTGACAACTTAACCCCCCCCCCCAGGGGTTGACTACAGAGTGTAATTGGAAGCCGCTGAACTACATCTGCATTACTTACTGTTGATTGGTTCTTATCTTCTGGGCCAGTGTTTCTTTACTGTTGTACTACTTGAAGGCCTTGGCCTGGAAAACAACATATGTTATGCTTTCGGATTACTGTATAAAATGTTTTGCTTGAAAGTTTCATTACGCAGTATGTATTTCAAACACCTAACAGCTATATGACATGGCAGATAAACATTTCTTATATATGCAAACCTGTGTGTGGTGTCATATCCTTTGACTTCTCTGTGGGTATATTTTTCATGCAATAATTGTCTCTTGTATGAGAGACTCAAACACTGTCCATTTTAAAAGGTGGCAACTGCAGGAATACTGGCTATAAATATGTATCTTCCTATACTTATCTATATGTAGTAATATACGTATATGTGTGTGTATGTGTATATACATATATATCTATTTATCTCTCTCTCTCTCTCTCTCTCTCTCTATATATATATATATATATATATGTATGTATCTGCAGATATGTGTGTGTGCGTGTGTGTGTGTGTGTGTGTGTGTGTGTGTGTGTGTGTGTGTGTGTGTGTGTGTGTGTATATGTATCACTGGAATGTTTACTGCTTCCACATTGTATATTCCCTATGGTAAAAAGACTGTTCTGCATGATATCTTATTGATACCATCCTGGCATCGTACAGGTGGGATGGATTACTGTTAACGTCTTGTAGCTATGTTGTGTAGGGTCCAAGGTATGAGATTTGCAAGTGTTGGTATTGTGTTGCAAGGCAGATCTGTCTGGTTGTGGAGGAGGGGATGATATCAATAAACACAAGAGGTACTTAAATTGGGGCCCCTCACCCCCATTAATGGTGCCTTTGGTCATATATGTATTTGTTGTGTTTTCTTATATATCTATAGATATATATATGAAGGAGATTGGAGACTGTAAAGTGGTGACCAGGGAAAGTGTAGCTAGGCAGCATAGGATGGTGGTTTGTTGGATGACATTGGTGATCAACAAGAGGTGGATGGGTGTGAGGGCACTACCAAGGATCAAATGGTGGAAATTGAAATGGTAATTGTGAGGTGGAGTTTAGGGATGAGTTAAGACAGGCACTGGGTGGCAGTGAAGAGTTACTAAATAGCTGGGTAACTACAGCAGAGCTAGTAAGGGAGATGGCTAGAAAGGTGCTTGGTATGACATCTGGACAGAGGAAGGATGACAAGGAGACATGGTGTTGGAATGGGAAAGTACAGGAGAGTATACAGAGAAAGAGGTTGGCAAAGAGGAAGTGGGATTGTCAGAGAGATGAAGAAAGTAGACAGGAGTATAAGGAGATGAGGTGCATGGCAAAGAGAGAGGTGGCGAAGGCTAAGGATAAGGCATATTAAGAGTTGTATGAAAGGATGGACACTAAGGAGGGAGTAAAGGACCTATACCGATTGGCTAGACAGAGGGACCAAGCTAGGAAAGATGTGTAGCATGTAAGGGTGATAAAGGATAATGAGGGAAACATACTCACAAGTGAGGAGAGTCTGTTGAGCAGATGGAAAGAGTACTTTGAGGGGTTGATGAATGAAGAGAATGAGAGGGAGAGAAGGTTGATTGATGTGGGGATAGTGAATCATGAAGTGCAATGGATTAGCAAGGAGGAAGTAAGAATAGCTATGAAGAAGATGAAGAACGGAAAGGCTGTTGGTCCAGATGACATACCTGTGGAAGCATGGAGGTGTTTAGGTGAAATGGCAGTGGAGTTTTTAACCAGATTGTTTAATGAAATCTTGGAAAGTGAGAGGATGCCTGAGATATGGAGAAAAAGTGTTTTGGTACCGATTTTTAAGAATAAGGGTGATGTGCAGAGCTGTATTACCTACAGAGGGATTAAATTGATCAGTCACAGCAAGAAGTTATGGGAAAGAGTAGTGGAAGCTAGGTTAAGAAGGGACATGATGATTAGTGATCAGCAGTATGGTTTCCTGCCGGGAAAGAGCACTACAGATGCAATGTTTGCTCTGAGAGTGTTGATGGAGAAGTACAGGGAAGGTCAGAAGGAGTTGCATTGTGTTTTTGTAGACTTAGAGAAAGCATATGACAGGGTGCCTAGAGAGGAGCTGTGATATTGTATGAGGATGTCTGAAGTGTCAGAGAAGTATGTAAGAATGGTACAGGGTATGTACGAGGGTAGTGTGACAGTGGTGAGGTCTGCGGTGGGAGTGATGGATGCATTTTAGGTGGAGGTGGGATTACATCAAGGATCAGCTCTGAGCCCTTTCTTATTTGCATATATATACATATATATATATATATATATATATATATATATATATACATACATATATATATATGTATATATATACATACATATACATACATATATATATATATATATATATATATATATATATATGTATATATATATATATATATATATATATATATATATACATACATATATATATTATATATATATACATATATATATATATATATATATATATATATATATATATATAAATATATATATATATATATATATATATATATATATATTATATACATACATCTACATATATAAATACATTTCCTCTACTGTTGAATGATTGTGCTGGATGATATGTTTGAGGTTCATAGTTTCATAGGTAGGTACTAGGCTATTGGCCCAAGGTCCTACACAAGCCTAGCCAGCAAGGTTCCCTGGCTTACGCCACCCAAGAAAGTTATTTTCCTATTCCACTGTCAAGCAGAGACACAGAAGTGATCTCCAGGGTGTATTTCCTATTTCCCATCCACTCATTAAGATTTTTCTTGAAGAGTGCTAATGAAGAACTTTGCTTGACATAGATGGGTACCCTGTTCCAGAGTATGGGAAGTCTCTGGGACAGGAATCTATCCCTCCAGCATGTCCTGTTTATTTTGGTGACAAGGTTGAGGTCCCTAGAGCATGTAGCTCAGAGGGATTGGGATTTCTTTAGGTGTAGCATGTCCAACAGCTCTGGGTTTGACATAGCTTTATATGTTAGGCAGAGATCACCTCGGAGTAGACGATATGCTACGGAGTAAAGCTGGAGTTTTTTGAGGAGGTCAGTGTAGGGCACTTGCTTGAGGCCAGTAATCCTTTTTGCGAGGTACTTCTGTGGCCTTTACAGCTGCTGCAGATGTCTTGTGAGGTACATTCCAAAAGAGGCGTTGTACTCTATAATGGGTCTAATGAGTGTCAAGTAGAGGGGAACAATGACGTCTTTTTTCCTGGATGAGAACCTTTTTATGATGAGGTGTGCCACGTAGAAGGACTTCCTGACCACTGTGGCAATGTGACTATCAAAGGAGAGACTACTGTCCACCTGGGTCCCAAGGTCTCTTATCATGCATTCGGTGTTAAGTAGATTGCTGCCTATGTGGTAGTTCATGGGTACAGAGTTTTTACCAAAGGGGATGACACTGCACTTTTTGGCATTGAGCTTGAGGCCATGGCTCTGACACCAGGCATCTGTCTCAGCAAGGCCCTTCTGTAGGATGTCCACATCATTTGGGGACTTGACTATGGCTCCTAGTTTGCAGTCATCTGCGAACTTTGTTAGCCAGAGGCCTTCTGTGTTAGCTTGTACTTCAGAGAAGTAGATACCAAACAGGAGAGGTCCCAGGACGGAACCCTGTGGTACTCCACTTGGCACTGCTTTGAGGTCAGATTTGGAGTCTGCAGCTTTTACAGTGTGGGTTCTGTCAGTGAGCCAGTTGGCAACTCATCTTGTGATGTAGGGACTTTTACCTAGTTTAGTGAGTTTAGCTATAATTCCAGAATGGAGGATGGTGTTGAAAGCCTTGGTGAGGTCAAGATAGGCTGTGTGAACCACCTTACCCTCATCTACGACTTTGGTGACTGCCTCAGTCGATCGGGTTCAGGATGCCTTTCACAAAGCCAAACTGGGTGGGATCCAGAGTTTGGAGGTTACCAGTGTCTTTTTTTATGAGCTCCATGATGATACGTTCCATGGCCTTGCAGACCAGGCTTGCAAGGCTAATAGGTCGATAGTTCCCGGGATCAGTGGTGGCTCCCCCTTTGTGGAGTAGGATAGCTGTTGCTGTGCACCATTCAGTGGGCACAAAGCCTGATGTGAGGCTATTATTGAACATTGTGCTTAAGTGGGGATCCAGTTTGTTCTGAAGTTCATGTAAAATGCAGCTTGGGATGTTGTCCGGTCCCATGGATGCTGTGTTTTTGGCTTTAGAGAGTGCAGCTTTTACCTGCGTAGTTGTGATTATAGGGACTCTGCATTCTTCCTGTATAGATATGGGCCCTTTAGGGGGTGAGAGGGGGTAAAGTTAGCACTGAACTTATCTGCCAGGATGTTGGCAATATCAGTTGGTTCTGTAATTTTCATGCCTTTGTGCTGTAACTCAGAGCAGATCTGGGTGTTGCCATTGAGATTCTTGCCATAGCTATATAATGCTTTTTGGTTATCCTTGAAATTAGTGGCGATTTTTTTTTCATAGCTAGCTTTGGAGGATCTTATAAGGGATCTCAGCTTCTTACTGAGGCTGACCAGGGAGCTCCTTCACTCATGGTATTTTACTCTCTTTTGCAACAGTTTCTTCCTTCTGTTGTACAGTTTGTTTATGGCAGGGGACCACCAGATTGGCTTCCTTTTTTGGAGGACACATCAGAGTTATTTATATCTGACATGCCTTAGTAGTAAATCACTTTGGCTATGGTATGCAGGGTCCTGGGTTTGAGGCTTGCAAAGGCTCTTTATTTTGTTGCTGGGCAGAACAAGGGCTGTTGGATGCAGAGTGATTAAGGCACTTTTAAGCAGTTGTAAGTGTGTTTGCTTGGGTTTGCAAGACAGGAAACAATGCTAACTTCTGGTTAAATATTCTTACACTCAGTTAACCTCTATGTTGCTTATCTTGTGTAGGCATTGCTTACCCCTGAACAAACATGATTAAACCTGTTTACTGCTGCTTAAAAGTGCTTACTCCCGCTTTCCCCTGCACTAATTTCTTTAAAAGAAAAGAAAAAGGGGTGATAGGAAAGTGGTGAAAAAGGGGCACAAATAGGGAAAGACAGTAGGGAAAATAGCTAGGGATATGCAGAACAGGTGTAGGGGAGGGTCCATAGCTGCCCATTTCTTCTACAGCAACAGCTGTGCAAATACACTGATTTGGAGGTAGATTTTGACCCTCAAACCCCTGGCAGAGGTGTGAGGACAACGATAATATTTTTTTGAAGTCAATTAGACCAGATTACATGTGTCCAGTGGACATGTATGCTAAATGGACAGCTATGTATGGGGTGAGATTATTTTTTGGGAACAGATTGTCCTTTTTTTCTTTTTTTTAAGGTGAGAGTGGGATGTTGGGGAAGGATAGTAGGTATATTTGGAGAGGTAGGTTAGGTAGTATGACAGACAAGACAGACAAAACAGCATACAGGGGTGGTATATGACACATGTGGGGGGTACACACCTTGGATGGGGAGGGGTATTTGGAAGTCGGAAGCCCATGATCCCCAAATTGAAACAGTGGGACTGAGGTCCCCACCCATGAGAAGTCACCACTGCACCTTCACAACCCCAAAGGTGGCTGTGCTGGGGGCTGGATAGGAGGGGAAGGCTGATGTGCCACATGGCCCTCAAGCTGGCATAGCTCATCTCCAAACTCCCTGCGGAGCTTGCTACACTCCGGACCCCAGACCTGACGATGGATGACAGTTTCCTGTCCTCGCCTGCTCCCGGGTGGAGAAAGCCCCATCCCCTGAGGTGGTTCTACCCAAAGGCGGTGCAGGACCAGTGGTTGAGGAGGTCCCGGGGTGGGCCCCAGATGTGCTGCTGCCCGGTGCCACGGCCAGATGAGGTGAGAGAGGTGGGTCCACTTGGACTAGCCTTCCCAAACATGCTATGGTGTTGCAATTTTAAAACATATGTGGGTTAGTAATAGCCAACACATTCCAGAACTCGGTATAACAGCATGCATACATATTCCCATTAATCCAAAACACCAGATATGGAATAGTTGCATAGCAAACAGAACACATGCATATATGGAACCACAGTGGCCATTACAACAGCATGCAGGTTACATCGATGGCAGCATACCACCAATGTGGGAGTATTTCAACATGGCACATGCATAAAAACACATTTCAGTTTTTATCGAACAATAGGACATATTTCCCAACAGTAGATTGCACACATACCCATTGAGATGTGTATTTAGATTATTGTTGCAGATATGGTGGGGTGGGGAGAGAGATGTCAATTGACAGCTTCTATATCCCTGTAGTTTTCAATACTTTCTTAGTCATTGCTGTAATCTGTACCTTACAGGTATTATTACTCTACCCTATGGCCTTAGTTTGAACAGTGGTATGTTTGTCGATAACTATATACGTGAATTGTGTTTTACCTGTAGTATACACCTCTTGCCTGGTAATCCTGTGGAGGTAATTGTTTGTTAACACTACCTGACTGTTTCTTTGCATATTTCAAGATTCCAGGTTGGTGTTATGCACATACCTCTCAATCTCTTATTGCACACACTCTGGTCAAGGCTTGACAACATGCAGGTAGAACTGGGACATATTTTGACAATTGCCCTCATAAACCTTTGGTGAGTTGCTACAATGACAGGTTTGTTTTCATATACATTTTCTGGATATTTACAGGTCTGACAGTCAGTTATATGTCATTAAAAGCTGCCTAAATGTCAGAGATCATCACACTGATTTGCCAGGGGGCTAGGAGAACAGACAGCGGATATGGGCCAATTTTCTGGACATTCTGAACACATCTGTACAGTTGAGGGGTATGATTCTCCATACACCTTACTACCACTCCCAGGATTTGAACTAAGGCTGTGGCTGCTAAAAATACAACAGTGTACATCACAGTTGAGTGTGCTATTTAGATATTGCTGTGTATCTCTTCACTGATTTCTGTCTATAAGTCTCCTGTGGTTTTAAAATCTGACCTTGTAATTACAACAGTCTTATACAGGGATTCCTAGACAGTTTTATTATGTATTTCAGTGTGGGTGACAGTGATGAGTAATATCTTATTATTCAGAGAAACTGCAACACTAACAATGGTATACAATACCAGACTAAACAGTACCAATCCAGGATTTCAATCTTTTATTTCCAGGCACAGTTTTCTTATCTGACAGACCTGTGGAGGGAATGTTTGTTAACACTAACTGAATGTTGCCACACATATCACCTGATTCCACGTTATTATTATGCACATACGTCTCACTCTGTTACTGCACACACTCTGGTTATAGCTTCACAACATGGGGGTAAAGATGGGACATACTTTGCTTATTATTCTCATAACATTTTGGTGAGTTGCTAGAGTGACAGGTTTGTTCTTATATATATATTTCTGATGGTTATGATGTCTGACAATCAGTTGTATGTCATTATTTGCTGCCTAAACCTCTGGGATCATCCCACTGATTTACCAGGGGGACAGGCAGGAAATTTAAGCCAATTATCTGCACTTTCTGACAAAAGCTGTACAGTTGAGGGGTATGATTCTGCATACAGCTTACTACCACCCCCAGGATTCGAACAATGGCTGTGTGTGCTAAAAATGCAACAGTTTATGTCTCAGTTGAGTGTGCTATTTGGATTTTGTTGTGTACCTTTTCACTGTTTTCTGTCTAAGTCTCCCTCAGTTGTACAATATTACCTTGTTATTACAACAGTCATATACGGGCATTCCTACACATTTTATTTATGTAGCACAGTGTGGGGAACAGTGCTTAATACAACAATACTATTAAGAGAATGCAACACTGCATTACCATATGATACCAGAGTAAACACAAGCAGTCCAGGAGTTAGACCTTTATTGCCAGGCTGTTACCCTTTTATTTACATACAACCTAAATGAAACTCTTCCTGCCATATTGTCTGGTTTATTCAGTACATCCCATATACAATACAGGTTTTATACTGGCAATTAACTTTCTACTGCTTTTAGATTTATTTCTTATGACAGTACTTGCAAGATTATTACTAACCTGTCTCACGACGCAGCCTTTGCAACCTACATGCATGGGCTTCCTGATTCACAGCTCGCACCTCTGCCACTGTCAGAGACATAAGAGGAATATTTAGCCATACCTATCCATAATATACATGAGCTGACAATTATTGAACAGTTAGTAGAATGAGTACTTACACATTGCTGGGACATCACCCTGCCTAGCTTCTTGGATCCACTGATCCAAGATCTCCCTCTTCCTCCGTTTCAGGTCAGCATAGTGATGCTTGACCTGCTCACCAGTTTGAGGGATGCCAGTGGCACTGGTAAGGTCATGGGTGAGACGGTCCCAGGCTTCCACTTTATATTGGGAACCCAGGTACTGGCCCAGCAGCAGTCTCTCTTCCTGGTCTTTTACCTGGAGTCCTGCCATGACCTTGGACTCCTGGATGTCCTATCGCTGCCCTCGTAAGCGTGATCCTTCCCTGACATCAGCCATTGTGCCTACATGAGGAGGCTGCAACCAGTTATGAGATGTATTCCCACCTGTGGAGTTTAAATAGGGCTGATTTTTCACACTTTGCCATGATTGGATGGTTTTGAAAATGCTAAGCTATGGGCAAACCTGCTTACCTAAGGTTGGCATTGCTTAAAGGGGCATACCAATGGGCAAATCAATTTAGCTGGGTTATGCATCGCTTACACTTAGTAAGCAGAGGTGTGCAATGCTTTGCATTACTTATTTACATTTGCACACTGGAAGCTGTGGTGGTGCAGCAGTAGTGTTGTTGCCTCACAGCAAGAGGTTCTCCTGTTCGATTCTTGGCTGGAGTGTCTTCTGTGTGGAGTCTGCATGTCCTCCCTGTGGTCGAATAGCATTTGAAAGACATATGTGAATGGGTGTGCCTTTGCTGAAGGTTGGGCATCAGGCTGGCAACTCAGCACCATAAACATCTACTGCCAATCATTAGCAGACTGGAGTTCCACGATGGCGACCCCTAACCTGGAAAAGACAAACAAAATTTTAAATTTGCACACTATTTGCTGTTTGGCATTGATTTATCATTCATTGCATGTTATATATTTGTTTAGTATCCGTGATTCATGTGTATGTACACTGTATGGGGTACTTGTGTTTATTGGGGAATTTCACCTCTTTATTACAATGACACCTCACATCTGGACTTAATGCAGTACTCCAGTTTACATATATATGTTATTTAGTAGGTTATACAATGTAAAACTGTTTATAGATTCCTTTCACATGTTATTTGTGATTTTGCTATAGTGAGGATCTGTTTGGGTATAGCTGAGTTTTAGGCACAGCTGTAATGGCTTACTGGTTAACTGCTGTGACTATAGTATACAGGGTCCTGGGTTCAAGACATGCAAGGGCTGTTTATTTTGCTGCTGGGCAGAACAGGGGCTGTTGGATACAGAGTGATTAAGGCACTTTTAAGCAGGTTTGCATAGGTTTGCACGACGGTAAGCAATGCTAACTTCCGGTTACAGTTTCTTATACTCAGCCTCTAAACTGCTTAACCTGTGTAGGTATTGCTTACCCCTGTGCAATCATGCTTAAACCCACTTACTACTGCTTAAAAGTGCTTACCCCTGCTTACTCCTGCACTAATTTAGAAAGAAATGAAACATGGGTCTTGTAAAAGTGGTAGATTTGGACACTTTATACATTATTTTACACTATGTGCTGTATGGCATGGATTTATAATTCATTACACATTATAACTTTGATTAGTATCCCTGATTCATGTGTATGAATACTGTATGGGGCACTTGTGTTTATCTGTGGATTTTACCACATTATTACAATGACACCTCACATCTGCACTTAATACAGTACTCCAGTTCACAAATATATGTTATTTAGTAGGTTATACAGCAAAACAATTTTCATAAATTGCTTTCACATGGAAAATAGAATTTACTACAGTGAGGATCAAACAGGGAATGACTGCTCGCAAAGTGAGCACTCTGACCACTACACTATTGCAATACTGCTTCAACTGAATGTATCTTGCTATTTACCTTCTTATGCTATTCAAGCTACAGTATTTGTAGCTAAGCAATGGGCAAACTCGCGCAGCTGTGGTTAAATTTAATCTGTTTGTTAAAAAAAAAAAAAGAAAAAAAAAGATTTTGTGTTATTTCCTCTAGGAAGGGACAGGTTTCACTCACTGCTGTGGATTTCTGTATGCAGCTGCACATTTGACAGACATCCTAGCATGTCCCAGTTGCTATCAGCATAGGGTTTTCCTGGGAAGTGGGACTTTGACCTTTGCAATGGCTGTGGGTGTGTTTTCTCCTGCAACATGTCATGTTTGTACACTAATAGTCCCACTTTGGGCATTTGAGGAGGTGGCAACCCCACATACCTCGCAACCTCTTCATGCAAAACATCTGGACAAAGCTTGACAAAATGTGGTACAACTAGGGACATATTTTAAATATTGCTCTTATAAACTTAAGAAAGTTGCTATAGTAACAGGATTTGTTTTAATATAACTTTTCTGATGGATTTGGAGTCTGAAACTCAAATGTATGCCATTATTTACCAACTTCAATCCTGAGATCATCCCAGTGATTTGCTAGGAGAAATGAGGTACAGGCCGAAAGTATGAGCAAAAAATCTGGACATTCTGCGAAAATCTGTACAGTTGAGTGGTATGCATCCCCCTATGAGCATTCTCTCTCATTGTAATTGTCAAATGGCAATTCTGGACTGCAGGGGCATGTATATTGTGAGAGCTTTGCTCTCAGACATCCCCTCTGCACTTGTCCATGCTCTGTGTCCATTTAGGAGCAGAGGCAGTGCGCCTTCATAACTATGCATGGCACACTGCCGTGCTGCTCTTAAACAGTCATTTCCGTGCAGGAATAAGCTATTCTTCACAGAACCTTACTGAATCCCTGGGTGTATTTATATAGCATATATCATGGACAGAAGTAGGTTAAAAACTAAAAAAGATAGCTGCATACACAAGACCCAGGATAAAAAAGTGTCCAATCCTGGTAGGCACACTGGTACTGGGGCTGGAAAAGATGACAGTGTAGAATCCTCAAAATACAGAAACATTACTGCAATGTGGCCAGGCCAGGCCCAAGGGGAGGATGGCCCCCATGTTGAAGTAGCAGTCCACAAAAATCACAAAAACTGACAGGCCAAAAAAGAGCCATAAAGACGATAAAGTAGACTAGTGAGGATATGAAAGAAATTATGTATTGTAACTATTATACAAAAAGGCCAGAATTTCCAGATACAAGATATACAAAATGATTAAGAGAGAAATTAGAGGAAAGAAAAGTACTTTCACAAGAAAAACTGTCAAAAGCTTCAAATGAAAATGTATGTTCATTAATACAACAGATTTGTGAAAAACAGTATATAGATCAAGAAACTTTGATCTTCTTGGAGAAAGAAGCATCTGAAGGAGTGCAAAAATATAAACAACAAAACTATCAAGAGATATTTGAAAGGTATAAAAAAGAAATATGGACATGGGAAAGAAAGAGATTTGATATGGTGTAATATTTATGCAAAGGAGAAAACCAAATTAATCAATGTAAAGAAGGCAGCCCCAAAGATATTCAGAGAAATTTAGGCAAAGGCATCTGGGTATGGAAAATTTCACAATAAAAAAAATAATATCACAAAGATGGAATGGAGAAAAGAAGATCAGTAAAGTAGAAGTTAAAAAATAGAAGTTGAAGTTATGGAATGCCTGCAAAGTGAAGGATTGGATGCAAAAGGTCTAATGCAGGTTACATCACAACAGGATGGAGTGAGTCCCCAAAGTAGGGAGAAACAGGAAGATCAGGAAATATCTGAAGAAGAAATATAGACATGGGAAAGAAAAAGAGATTTAATATGGTGTAATATTTATGTAAAGGAGAAAGCAAAACTAAATAATACAAAAAGAGCAGCACCAAAGATATTTGAAGAGAAATACAGGTAAAGGAATCCGGACATGGAAAACTTTGCAATATAAAAATAGGAAGACAGAGAGGAAAAATAGAAAAGGAGATTATTAATGGAGAAGTTAAACTGAGGTTATGGAGTAACTGCAAAGTGAAGGATTCAATGTAGAAAATCTAATTCAGAAAGCACCACAACAGGATAGAGTAATGGATATCCAAATAGAGGGGGAAACAGTGGAACAGGAAGCAATTGGTCAGGTGCCATATGAAGATAATTTAGACCCATCGACAGGAAACCAGTATAAATGTTCACTTGAAGCTAGACAGCAAGGGAAGGAACAGGAAACTGTGGAAGCTCTGATGCAGTCAATGTTGACGATTGATAGGCCAGTGAGAACCCATATGATAGAGCAACGGATGGCACAGGATGAAATTGAAGAGAATGTGCCACAGGAAGACGCTATAGAACCTTCGATAGAATGCCCGCAGGAAGTGGAAAACAAGGGATGTGCCCTCAGTTTGGAAGAAAATGAGCTAAGAGTAGAGGTGCTTGATTTAATAGATATAGATATATCAAGATCAATGAAAGAAATAGACTGCAAAAGGTTAATAAAACCCAAAAAGTCAGAAGCCTAATAAAACAAATGAACACAGTAATTCAGACTGTCCATAGAGATCTATGCGATATAACAGAAGTAAACAGGATATATTACTGTGCAGCTAAATTAATAATTTATAAAGTTCTACCACAAAAACACAGGATAGTGAGGGAAAGGAAGGGGAAAAATCGAACGCCATCAGGGGAATATCGAATAGAGAAAACTATAAAGCAGTTAAGACAAGAAGTATCACTGTTAGAAGACTATAGAAGAGAGAACAGATCAACAAAAATACTAAGAAAGATAGATATGATAAAAACAATGCACAGTATTTGAGTAGACCAGGATCTAGCATGCACTATCGCAAATAACAAACTAAAAATTTCAGCACAGGCGGAAAAACTTAAAAGATACAAAGATAAATATAAAGGAAAAGTACAAAATAAGCAATTTATTGATGACCCAAAAAAAGTTTTATACAGAATTGGGAAATAAGGCAAAAGGAATTGAAAGACCACTAAAAAAAGAAGAAATAGATACATTTTGGAGAAATATCTATGAAGAACCTGTGGAACATAACAAATATGCTAAATGGATAGAAGACGTTAAAGAAAGAATAAGAGGTTTAAAGGTACAAGATATCAAATGGGATGATGTAGCAGCCTGAGATCGAAACAAAGTTAAGAAAAGCTTCTAAATGGAAAACCCCAGGCCCAGATGCAGTACCTAACTTTTGGTTGAAAGTATTAACATCTTTGCATGAAGATTTAGCCATGAGTAAGAACTATTTATCTGCACACCCCAAACAGACACCAACCTGGTTAACAACAGGAAAAACAATGCTCCTACTTAAGAGTGAACCTGCAAGCTACCCTAAAAATTATAGACCAATAACTTGCCTTCCAACGACATATAAACTATATACAGGAATTGATGTTGACAGAGTTTATAGTCATTTAGAAGAAAACTTAATTATGACAGCAGAACAAAAGGGCAATAAAAGAAAGTCATATGGAACAAAGGATCATTTGTTGTTAAATAAAGTGATAGTGGAGAGCTGTAAAAAGGAGAAGAATCTAAGTATGACATGGATTGACTACAAAAAAGCATTTGATTGTATCCCACATTCATGGATAAAAGAGTGCTTAAAAATGTATAAGATACATCCTACACTGATCAACTACATTACAGTGACCTTGCAATTAAGCCATGATAAAGGACAAATTATTATCCCAGGGATAAAAATTCAAATGAAGATATTCCGGAGTGACTCTTTGTCACCACTGTTATTCTGCCTTGCCCTTAACCCATTAAGCTGTCTACTTAACAGCTTAGGCCATGGTTATAATTTTGCTCCTAGAAAACAACAAAGTGTAATGACTTATCATCTTCTCTCAGTTGATGGTTTAAACCTGTATAGCTCATCAGATGAGGAACTGAAAGCACAACTGCAAGTTGTCAAAACTTTTTCAGATGATATAAGAATGTCATTTGTTCTTGATAAATGAGCAAAAGCAACCTTTAAAGCAGGAAAACTGCAACACCAGGAAAACATCAGTTTGGGACGAGAATGTGACATAAAAGAACTTGAGCAAGGAGTGTATAAATCAATAAGGATTATATAAATATTTGGGAATTGATGAAGGATCAACAATAAAACATGAACAAATGCAAATAAAACTTAGTAAGGAATACTTCAGAAGACTTAAATGAATCCTGAAAACAACACTGACATCTTGGAACAAAATCCAGGCTATAAACCAATTTGCTGTTCCTGTCCTAACTTACAGTTTTGGAGTGATTGACTGGCCCCAAAACGTGTTGGATAGATTAGATAGGAAAACAAGAAGGATGCTTCATGCTCACCAAATGATCTATAAAAATCAGTGCATACCAATATTATATATTCCCCGTTCCAAAGGAGGGATGGGCCTCCTTGAAATTGATTATATGTATAGATCTGCAATTGTGGGACTCCACACATATCTGCTAACCTGACAAGACTCAAACCTAGTGAAAGCTTTGAAATATGAGGAGAATAAATCTAAGATGACTTCTCTGCTTACACTAGCAGAAGCATATCGGCATCAAGCAGGAATGGAAATCAAACCAGAAGTAGATAAAAATCAGGCAGCAACTGAATGTGCCAAAAAAACAAAAGAAAGAATATATGGTGAAGGACCAGATGAGAAGGCAATGTGGAAAAAGCATAAATACAGTTGCAAGTATAGAAAACTTCTGAAAGAATTCATGTTGATCAGGAACGAATGCAGAGATGGTTGAGGAGAGCTGAATACAAACCACGAGGTGAAAGGTTAATATTGGCAGCCAAAGACAGTGGGCTGTGTGCACATTGGTTTAGAAAGTCCATTGAACATGTGGGAGAAACATTCAAATGTAGGGTTTGTAAAACCAAATTGGAAACAGTTGCACATCTCGTTGCTGGTTGCGACATACTAATGGCATAAGGACTGTATACTGAAAGGCATAATAATGTAACAAGACTTGCACTGGGGATTGCACAAACATTATAGTACTGAAATGGCTGAAAAATACTGGAAACATGAACCACAAAGTATCATAGAAAATGAAGAAGTCTACTTCACATGGGATCACCCATTACCAACAGTTCAAAAGATAGATGTTAGAAAACTGGATATAGTGGTCCAAGAAAAGAAGACAAAAGTAGCATTGATCATTGAAATCACCAGACCCAGTGACTACAGTCCCCTGGATTCATGAAGCTTGCGCCAGGCGCAGGTGTAGCGTAGGTGGCATAACGCCAAATATGTCTGCCGAGCGATTCAGGTACGAACCAATCCCATGTGCACTACCGGCGTACGCCAGAGCTACGCAGCCCTCGGCATAGGTATGCAAATCACCCCATGTGCAGTGTCGCACCATGCTAATGAAGGCATACAGTGATTCACGAAGTGGTGCAGGCGTAGCGCAAGCCCATGGAAATGTAAACCAAAAAACACGGTTTACATTTTCCCAAACAGAACTTCGGAGTTATAGAAGCGGAATACACGCATGGATTACAAAGTTAACATATGCCAATGGACAAATACACAGCCAATGGCACAAGAAAAGATGCACAACACCTAAAAAAACAACATTTAATGTCATGTCCACAGTAACGCACAGTACAACCACAGGGCATGTGTGTGCAAACAGGAATACAAAGGAAATATATAAAAATGGCAGAAAATCGCAATGAAAGACAAATTAGGATTGCACCATAATATGCAATGGTAGGCATGGCACACCACAAGCAAGGCGCAAGGGTTGCCAGGGGCCCTCGACAGTGTTCAGCGCTATAACTATGAATTAGTAGTCAATGCCATGCAAATGAGGCAGGTAATACTGAATCGCAAACGTCCCGCCGGATTAAGGATGTACCTGACAGTGCAGCGCTATAACACCGAGGAGTGTATCAAAGGTGATACATGACATCAGCAGAGGGGTGTGCCACTGTATCAGTAAGCACATTGGAGCAATGCAAATCTGGCCTGGCCATTGCTAAGCAAAGCTGAAGGACAGGGGTGGGGAGGAGGGTATAGAACCATTTAGCTGAGAGCACGCATGGTGCCCAAAAGCGCATGTGTACGGGGATGAACTCGTGCCCGAAACCCGGTAAGCGGATGCACACGCCGCGAACAATAGCACAAACAGAAGGTCAGGGGAAGAAAAGAAGGAAATGCTGAAGCAGGGTAATTGGCGTTCTAATGAGCAATTAACACCAATCAACACACGGTGGCCAATCGACGGCAGTAGACAAGCTTGCATGCAGAAACCTGC
Source organism: Protopterus annectens (assembly GCF_019279795.1). NCBI lineage: Eukaryota > Metazoa > Chordata > Ceratodontiformes > Protopteridae > Protopterus > Protopterus annectens. Next base: position 796,267,345 of record NC_056744.1, read on the forward strand.
AAAACAGGATAGGGGAGGCATAGGATTGCAAAGAAAGGTGGGGAGGACCTGGAATGCAAAGAGAGGAGAACTGTCATAGCAGAGCAAAGCAAACCCACAGTAGATTGGCAATAGCACACATTACGCAAGATAAGCCAGGTCTAGGAAAGTACAAATGAAAGCAGGCAGCTGGATGCATGCAAGCAAATGGTAGGTGTAACGTGCACAAATGTAAACGGAAGGGCAGGAGGTAATTCACGGCATCCAAATGTAATGCAACACCAAAGGCAGCACAATAGTGGTTTCAGAATAAAACACAGAAGATACCCTGTAGCCACGATCGTACATACACACCCTATGACATCATCAGTGTTCACAGCAAAACAGTATAAAGTGTGAAAGCACCCAACACACACCTGTGTATTCCCAAACACCGCACCATAGGTGTAAACAGACGGGGAACTTTTAAAATGTACATGTTGGGAGCTGCCATAGCTGTGATTCATCAGCATGTGTTACAGACTGACGGTGTTGTGGAGGATGATGTCGACAACCACCGTAGGCCTCGGAGGAGGAGACGAGTGTTCAGACCAAGGGTAACCTACCAGGGGCTACATGATCTGGAGATAGTGGAGCGTTACAGGGAGGACAGGGACATCTTACAGCAAATAGTAGAACTGTGCCGGCCACACCTGAGAACCAGAAACAACAGAGGGGAACCCATCCCAGTGGATAAGAAGGTATGTGTAAGCTTGCGAATACTAGCCACAGGTACCTTTCAAAGGTCAACTGGAGATATAATGGGGATCTCACAGGCATTGGCATACAGGGTACTACACCAGTTCCTGGATGCCATGTTACCACATGCCAATGAGCATATGCACTTCCCCCGAACTCAGGAGGAGTTGGCCAGCAATATGCGTCACTTCCACCGTGTGGCAAACTACCCAGAGGTACTGGGTGCGATAGACTGCACGCACATACAAATTAAGTCACCACCCAGTGAGTATGATAGGCACTACATAAACTGCAAGGGATTCCACACCATCAGCTGCCAGGTCGTGTGCAATGCCCAGGGCATTATCATGGATGTGTGTGCTGGCAGCCCTGGAAGCTACCACGACTCCCATATCTGGCATGCCTCACAGCTGTATCAGGTATTTGTCAGGGGGGACATCCCACAAGGTCACCTTGTGGGGGATGCTGGCTATGCACTGGAGCCGTGGATGATGACCCCCATCAGAAATGCACACACACCAATGCAAGAATGCCATAATGAGGCACACGCACAAACCAGAATCATCATAGAGCGTGTGTTCGGGATGCTGAAATCACGGCTCCGGTGCTTGGACACATCTGGTGGAGCCTTGCAGTACTCTCCAGGCACGTGTGCCCACATCTTCATAGTATGTGCCATGCTACATAATATGATCCTGCGGAAACAGCTGCAGCAGGGTCATAATGGGGGAGGGCCTCACAGCCCACCGCAAGTGCCAAGGCCAACACAGGCACAGAGGGGTCCAGACCACGGACACACTGTGTCAGCCCCAGTAGGCAGACGGAGGCATGCCCAATATGCCTACACCTTGGCAAAGAGGGAACGTATAGCACATACCTTGACAGTGTAGGCTCCCACGGACTGACACCCCTCCCCACCTGCACACACAGTAACATGGATGGCACACAAACATGACTACCTGTAAATTGTGATGTATAGGTGGCTCACTGTGGAATCCTACATAGGCAGCCCTCAAACATTGTACACGCAACAGCCATGGGAACACAGAACTGTCAACACCTGAACAGTAGATGCGCCCATCAGCATCTGTCGGTGCTGTGTGTATAGGTTCCCAGGTATATCGGTAGGTACACGCATGATTGTCAGAGGCAAAACACCAAACAAGGCAAACAGTGACACCCGTTGCCACAACATCGAGTAAGCAACTGTTGCGTACTGGAGCAGAGGCAATTGCGGGAGCACATGTGTGTAAGCACTGTCCTACACACAGTCATCACGGATTACCCGCTGCGTTACTGAGGGGCTCCGCAAAATGTAATCATTGATGTAGTGTCAAGGCAAAGAATGTACCCATGACAGGCATTAGTCACCCCAGCATGCTACATCCATGGTCGTATGAAGGTGTAGCAAATTATCAGGTGTACCTAATTGTGATATACATACCCAGTGCCGGAGTACAGCCAGTAAACATCACATGGACATACCATTAACTGGCCCCATCAAGTTGTAAACTAACGGAGTCATCCATGTGAGTGTAGTGTTGAGTAACTGCTGTAGTGTACTGCCCATACAAATTGGCATAATTCGTGTACAACCCCCAGATGTCCAAGTGTTACATGCAGTGACTGTCATGTATGTTCCCGGTCCCACGTCCCGCAAGGGATGTAACATAATCCCGACGGCATGGGTAATGCATTCCGGATGCAGGTCATCAGAATATGTGTAGCACACATTAGCGGGAATAAGCTCTGCCCACAGCTGGTAAGCGATGTTTAAATACGACTATATGTATATGCGCGAAACAGGTCTAAGTGTCACCGACCACTGCGCAGATCACGGTCAATGATGTACAGAACAGGTGACAAAAGCATTAGTCACCCCTGAACAAATAGCGCCTGCTCTGAAGGGTAAAATGACCACTGCCAGGAGTGGAACAGGCAGTCATGTACACAATCACCCAACATTATTGCTAGGCAAGCTGTACGTACGGTAGGGTTGCCACAGTTCAAATGACCAATGTGGGACATACGCCAGATGCCAACAGGACGACACACACCCGGCCAGGACGAAAACCAGAATGACAGTGTTTTGCATAGTTAAAAAGCTTAGTCTAGTAATGGTCACAGGTACGTGTTCCATGTCCTGTAACATGTAGGTGGGTCAGATACAGAATAAGTGTGTCATGCAACTATGACATGAACTATAGGGAATATGTTTGTCCCAAAGTCGCAGGACATTTGCTATGTTCACAAATATTTCGCAGGACACAACTGCACAAAGAGGGACTGTCCCTCGCAAAGTGGGATCGGAGGTAATCTTAACCTATGGCAGGTGTGTAATGTGACAGGTACAGACACAAACATGCAGAGTCCAGGAAACACAGTATACACTGAGAAACACACAATGAAAGGCGTAGCATGCCTGTCACCACCCCTGTCCGAGATATGTATATATATATATATATATATATATATATATATATATATCTACACATATATAATACAGGTAGAAAGGGCGATAGTGTGATATATGTCGATATACAAGGGGTCACTGGCATCTGCAAATATATAGATAGGTCAATGACATTCTAAACACCTTTGAGGTACAAATAAACAGGATACCGCCAACTATGGAATGTGTCACACACCGACACGCGTAACCAGGAGGATGAAAGACAGAAAGAACACAGTACTGGAACAGTAGAACCGCGAGCAATAGGATGATAGTAAGGACATGTAGTCACCGCTGTTGGCGGTGCGGTCCACATAGGTACCGTGTACAACTGTGGTTGTGAGTGATGTAGCCTGTTTATGTGTGTGTTGAGGGTGCCATGCGTGTTCCCATGTGACTAAAGTGTGTGTGTCCGCATAGTGTGTCTGTAGGTGGCAACTCGGAGGTAGATGATTACGGTAGGTGCGGGTATAGCTATCTGTAGGCATGCGGTAAACACCTGTCCCACATTGGGAGGGACAGCCCCCCCTGGGCAGGTGTGTCCTGACATAAAACATTAGAAAGGGCAACTGGTGTGTCCTGACATAAAACATTAGAAAGGGCAACTGTCCATGAGTGTAGGACATTATTATGTCTCACATAATATGCAATAGTTGCAGGAAATACTCATGCCTGTATGTAAGAAACGGAAATGTTACATGCAAACCGATAAGTAGTGAAGGACCAAGTACAATAGGTATGTAATGAGGATAAAAGTATGTGCTATCCTGTGTACTGACCATGGCCATATGTCAGCCTGTAAACACCACTGTGTGACCTGCAAGTGTCCAACTATGGCCATATGAAAAGGTGGCAAGCCATGTGACAGAGGGTCTGACACCAACACCACTGCAATGACTGCAAATATCTGGGACAGACATACACGGGATAGCGTTTATTTACAAATATCCCTGCACATATCACCGTACATCCGGAGGTATGGAAGTATCAACCGCACCTGCATACCATATAGAAACCAATCAACAACGGCCCAAAGAAAATTCCCGTAACAGAAGTCTATTAAGTGTAATTAGGGAAGGGGCCCACACACACATATATATGGACTACGTAGAAATGCAAGCCCCACAAAACCGTATATGCTACGTACACCCGCCTACATCCCCCACACTGTAAACAATAGCAATACAGACCGTAACCACAGCCCAAACATCTAGTTAGTCAATTACATCTGCTGAACCGTTGACATACCTTGTGAGAGACATTTAAAGGTGCCATGCAAAATTGTATCCATCGTATAACGGAACAAACGGCGATGTTACAGGTGTTTGCAATAGTCCTTTATCAGATGGGTGGGATGACAGGTACAGTCACAGGTAGAGCCACATACTCAAGCCGTCACACACAATCCAAGGGGGACATGACCCCAAAATAGACTTGGCTCAGTTGCAATTACACACAACAAAACACAATACAGGCCGTTTCCCCGAAGGCAGGGCAAATGGCCAATGCCCAGGTGGAGAATTCAATTATACCCCACTGTTGCCGCATAATTGGTGAATGGAGTAGCTGCACAGCTGAAGTGCATGTAATTAGTCACACCGGACCACCAATTGGCAGCAGTAAACCACATGTTGCAGGTATAGACGTATATAAGGATGACTTGCCAGATATGCAAACTGTATGCTCATACCGTATAACAGTTGAAAGAGTGATACAGAAGAGCGAGATAGAGATGAAACACCAGAACGATATCAAGGCATGTATAACACTAACTGTATGTATAGTATGTTCTGTATTACTTAATGTCAGTGTATGCATAGCCTGGTTTGCAGTAATTAAAAGTGTCCGCCATGCATAAAGTGGGGAATGGTATTTATGTAGTGATGTCTCGCTGATCGTACTAATGCTTGTAGAAGATGTGCGTCCAGCAGTGGGCCACACGGTAAACAGCACAGACACCACAAGTGATGCAACATGACAGCGTTAAACAGAACAATGCCATACGACCCGCCGTCAGTGGCAGGGTATGTCCAATAAGTATGTGCCATAGCAGGGGATAGTATATGTAAATATACTGTAACAGTACGCATGTGTATGGGCATATAACGTCAATGACATGTCTAAGGTGGACCCTCTGTGCAAGTAATGGTTGAATTATGGGATACCATGTAAAACATGTGTAATGTATAGTACAGTAGATTGATACGTCAGATATGTTACACAGGAGAACAGGCATATGATGCATAACACAGGTATCATATAGTGATGTGAGTAGTATGTAATTAAGATATGTATAAACAGTTATGATGAAATAACTATGTACTCCACTCTGTGCATTTGCAAAGGACGCAAACATTACTCCCATACTAGAATAGCAGAAGAGATGTGACAGACAAACATGAACATGATTGGCGTGTACAATAACAGTATACATATGGCCTGTAGTCATGGGACATTGTAATAGCATGACAGCCAATCTAACTGGAAGGGCTATACCAGTAACCATGCACAAAAGACATGTAATAGCTGCACAGGTTCATAGTGGGGTACCATGCAGTTTGGCAAGTCAATGTGTAACAACAACTACAGTGTGCACACCAGTGGCACATCTCCAGGGTAGTGTCCTGAGAACAGAAGAGCCATGTGTAACCTGCAACACTGCACAGTACAGCCACTGCAGTGATCCCTGGCGTACATGTGTCCACCATCCAGCAAGCGAGGTATCACATGAACACTGCTACTGACTGTCCATGCGTGATGTACATAGGAATCATGTCCCAAAACATGGTGAGTGTCCGGTCTGGGAATGCAACCCCCAAGCACATGCCACGCACTGTCGCGTGTGTGCACATATCCATGAGCACCATGATCATAGTGGCTATTGTGTATGTCATGTATGCGGAGTATATCCATAAACATATTTGTAGACATGGGCCCTGTCTTTGCAGCAGACGTCACCCCTGAGTATGTAGTCTGCAAATGTGTACAGACGTGGTGTCTGTACATAAGCCGCATACATTAACAGTTGTAGCTCAATAAACATCATGGTGTTTTAATGTTGGTTTATGTAAAGCTGTTGTGTAAGGTACACCCTACGTGGGGGGCTGTACCCATGGATGTGTGTATACGTCCAGTGTTCAGAGGTACAATGGGTGCCTATGTACCAGCTACACACCCGGTACAGACATGTGTGAACACGTAGAAGGATATCCACGCCACAGTGGCAATGTGGTAATCACAGGAGTGTGTGTGACATAAATGTGTCTTACAAACATGTACAATGCAACATGTACGTAAGGGACTAACACCTATGTGATAACCAGTGAGAGGATGGTGTACTGCAAAGGTGATGTTCACACCAAGTGTCATGCAGGTAGAGTCCATGATGTTCATATTGGTATCTGTCACAGTGACACCCATATGGATGGGGTCTGTATCAGCTGGTGGAGCAACAATGGTGCTGGGTATGCAGTGGTCTGTAAAGCTAGGCAGGGAAGTCCCCTCAGTGGTAGCCTGTACCTCAGGGAAGCATATACCGAACATGAGAGCCCCATGACTGAGGACTGTGGTAAGCCAAGTGTAACTGGATTGCAGTATGTGATATGGTATGCCACCCTCAGTGTGTATGTCCCATCCATTAGCCACATTGCATAACATCTGAAGACATATGTTGTGATGTGCAGGTGGATGTGTATGTAGTCAATACCAGAATGGAGAACGGTGCAGAATGGCAGCGAGAGGACAATGCAGGCTGTGTGGACACCCGTGTCATCATTAACTACTCTGGTGACTGTATGAAAGGTGTTCAATGGGTGTAGGAGGCATGCTGTGGCCCCAACAAGACCAACCCAGCTGGCATCAAAGGACTGGAGCACAACAAAGACTCGACGAATGATGTCCACGATGATGTGCCCTATAGCCATGCATAACAGTCCAGTGAGGTGTGTAGGGCAATAGTCCCAGTCGTGCAGTGTGGCACCACCTGTGTGGAGTGTTACTGCCGCTGTGTGCCAGTCAGGGGCCACAATGTCTGGTACAAGGCTATTACTGAATATGGTGTCCCAGTGGGGAGTCATGCTGTTCAGAGTTCTGTGGACATCACAGCCTGGGATATTGCAGGGTGACAAGGGGCCTGTGTCCTAGGACATATAGAGTGCAGGTCAGTACTGTGTAGGTGTGACTGCAGGTACACCGCAATGTACGTGCAAGTAATGTGGCCCTGCAGGGAGTGAGAGGGTGTAATGTTATCAATGAAGCCATCAGACAGCATGTTGCCAACATCACCTGTCACTGTCATGTTCCAGAGTGACAGTTGTATGTGTGAGCAGATGTGGGTATTGCATACGACTACTGACATGCCACCATAATGCCTTGTGGTACATCTCGGAATGTGTCGCAGTAATGTGTACATAGCTAGTTATGGAATATGTGATGAAGGATCCTGTGGCCCTACCGAGGCTGACCAGTGAGTCACCCCACCCATGGGAATGTACACCACTGTGTAACAGCCCCCACCTGTTGTTG